>NC_042977.1:37286895-37586895 GCF_901001165.1 Salmo trutta | reverse complement strand
CTCAAACAGGATGTACCAGTGACATGCTCAATACAGAAGTGGTCAGATGAAACGGATGCTAAGCTATGGTACGGTTTCGCTAGCACATTCAATAACACTGAGGGGTTTACCACATCAGTCACGTGCTTCATCACGTACGTCTTAATAAGTGCATCAATAACATCGTACTCACAGTGACCATACGCACATATCACAACCAGAAGCCATGGTTTACAGGGAACATCCACACTCAGCTAAAGGCTAGAGCTGCCGCTTTCAAGGAGTGGGAAACTAATCCGGACGCTTATAAGGAATCCAGCTACAACCTCTGACGAGCAATCAACAAGGCAAAATGTCAATACAGGACTAAGATTGAATCCTACTAAAGCTCTAAAGCTCATTGGATGTGGCAGGGCTTACAAGCTATCACGGATTACAAAGGGACACCCAGCTGCGAGCTGCCCAGTGATGCCAGCCCAACAGACAAGCTAAATGCCTTCTATGTATTTAGCAAGCAAAACTGAACCATGCCTGAGAGCACCAGCTATTCCGGACGACTGTGTGATCTCGCTCTCCGTAGCCTTTAAAGTAAGACCTTTAATATTCACAAGGCTGCGGGACGAGACAGATTACTCAGAGCATGCCATGACTAGCTGGCAAGTGTCTTCACTGACATTTTCAAACTCTCCCTGACCCATTCTGTAATACCTACATGTTTCATGCAAACCACCATAATCACGAACCGGCTCAAAGTTCGTAACAAAAAAGGAGACAATGTGGAGAAAAATACATTTATTAACTGAAGTAAACTAAATACATCAAATCAAATGTATTTGTCACATACACATGGTTAGCAGGTGTTAATGCAAGTGTAGCGAAATGCTTGTGCTTCTAGTTCCAACCATGCAGTAATATCTAACAAGTAATATAACCTAACAATTTCACAACAACTACCTTATACACACAAGTGTAAATGAATGAATACGAATATGTACATACAAATATATAAATGAGTGATGGCCGAACGGCATAGGCAAGATGCAGTAGATGGTATAGAGTACAGTATATACATATGAGATGAGCAATGCAGTGTATGAAAACATTATATGAAGTGACATTGTTTAATGTGGCTAGTGATACATTACATCAAGATGTAGTAGATGGTATAGCGTACAGTATATACATGTGAGATGAGCAATGTAGGGTATGAGAACATTATATAAAGTGGCATTGTTTAAAGTGGCTAGTGATACATTTAATTACAACAGATGGCAAGATGCAGTAGATGGTATAGCGTACAGTATATACATAAGAGAAGAGTAATGTAGGGTAAGTAAACATTATATAATATAAAGTGGCTAGTGATAAATTGATTACATACATTTTTCCATTATTAAAGTGGCTGGAGTTGAGTCAGTATGTTGGCAGCAGCCACTCAATGTTAGTGATGGCTGTTTAACAGTCTGATGGCCTTGAGATAGAAGCTGTTTTTCAGTCTCTCTACATTTAACAATGGTGTGTGTAGTCAGTAATCAATAGTGTAAATGAGTGTTTGCGTGCATAAATGTGATAATGAGGGGTGTTGAAAGGTGCCAAAGAAAACAAACGGCCACAAAAATGCCACAACCAAAATTTATAAGTGTGTCTGCATGGAGAGAGTCTCCTCAATAGATGTGGAAGAAGTGTATTTCTCCTGGGACACACCCGAGCCCAGGTGTGTCCATTTCGCTGACAACCCTCCCAGCTCCTCCCACCGACATCCTATTTAGGAAAACAAGAGCAAAGAGAAAGAATGTGGCAGACAGAGTGGGAGGGTTGTCACACTGTGCCAAAGTACGCCACGGTAACCTGTCTAAATGACTATTGTACTTTAGCACTCCCATCTGTAGCCATGAAATGCTTTGAAAGGCTGGGCATGGCTCACATCAACACCATCCATCCGACACCTTGGACCCACTCCAATTTGCATGCCACCGTAACAGATCCACAAATGACGCAAACTCTATAGCACTCAACACTGTCCTCTCAAACCTGGACAAGAGGATCACTTAGGTGAGAATGCTGCTAATTTACTACAGCTCAGCATTCAACACCCTAGTGCCTTCCAAGCTCATCATTAAGCTCAGGACCCTGGGACTGAAGACCTCCCTCTGCAACTTGGTCCTGGACTTCCTGATGGGACGCCCCCAGGGGGTGAGAGCAGGCAACAACTCATCTGCGACACTGACGCTAAACACAGGGGCCCCTCAGGTTGTGTGCTTAGTCCCCTCCAGTACTCCCTGTTCACCCATGACTGCGTGGCTGCGTATAACTCCAACACCATCGTTAAGTTTGCCTTCAAACGGTGGTAGGCCTGATCACAGACAATGATGAGAGCCGACAGGAAGGAGGTCAGAGTCCTGGCAATATGATGCCAAGATAACAACCTCTATCTCAATGTCAGCAAGAAAAGGGAGCTTATTCTGGACTACAGGAAACGGAGGGACGAGCATGCCCCCATTCACATCAAAGGGGCTGTAGTGGAGTGGGAAGAGAGCTTCAAGTTCCTTGGCGTCCACGTCACTAAGGAATTAACATGGTCCACACACACCAACACAATCGTGAAGAAGGCACAACAACGCCTCTTCCCCTCAGGAGGCTGAAAAGATTAGGCATGGGCGCTCAGATCCTCAAAAAGTTCTACAGGTGCACATTTTGAGAGCATCTTCACTGGCTGCATCACCGCTTGTTTGGCATGGCAACTGCTTGGCATCCGACTGCAAGGCGCTACAAAGGGTAGTGCGCACGGCCCAGTACATTACTGGGGCCATGGTCCCTGCCATCCAGGACCTTTACACCAGGTGGTGTCAGAAGAAGGCCATACAAATTGTAAAATACTCCAGCCACCCAAGTCGTATAGTGTACTCTCTACTACCGCACGGCAAGCTGTACCGATCCACCAAGTCTGCATCCAACAGAACCCAGAAGAGTTTCTATCCCCAAGCCATACGACTGCTAAATAACTACCCAGACTATCTCTTTCGACTCGTAAAATATGCTGCTGCTACTGTTTATCATCTATCCTTTTGCCTAGTCATTTTACCCCCACCTATATGTACATACACTATACAGTATATACAAAGTATGTGAAAACCCCTTGAAATTAGTGGATTCAGCTATTTCAGCCACACCCGTTGCTGACAGGTGTATAACATTGAGCACACAGCCGTGCAATCTCCATAGACACACATTGGCAGTAGAATGGACTTACTGAAGAGCTCACTGACTTTCAATGTGGTACCGTCATAGAACTCCACCTTTCCAACAAGTCAGTTTGTCAAATGTCTGCCCTGCTAGAGCTGCTATTGGGAAGTGGAAACATCTAGGAGGAACAACGGCTCACCCACGACGTGGTAAACCACAGAAGCTCACAGAATGGGACCGTGAGTGCTGAAGCGCATAATGCCTAAAAATCGTCTGTCTTCAGTTGCAACACTCACTACAGAGTTCCAAACGGCCTCTGGAAGCAATGTCAGCACAATAGCAGTTCGTCGGGAGCTTCATGAAATGGGTTTCCAAGGCCGAGCAGCCGTTCAAAAGACTAAGATCACCACGTGCAATGCCAAGTGTCGGCTGGAGTGGTGTAAAGCTCGCCACCATTGGACTCTGGAGCAGTGGAAACGTGTTCTCTGGAGCGATGAATCACATTTCACCATCTGGCAGTCCCACTGATGAATCTGGGTTTGACACTACCTGCCCCAATGCATTGTGCCAACTGTAAAGTTTGGTGGAGGAGGAATAATGGTCTGAGACGGAGTAGGCCTCTTAGTTCTGGAGAAGGGAAATCTTAATGCTACAGAATACAATGACATTCTAGACAATTCTGTGCTTCCAACTTTGTGGCAACAGTTTGTTTCAGCATGACAATTAACCGCATGCACAAAGCAAGGTCCATACAGAAATGGTTTGTTGAGCTCAGTGTGGAAGAGCTTGATTGGCCTGCACAGAGCCCTGACTTCAACTCCATCCAACACCTTTGGGATGAATTGGAATGCTGACTGCGAGCCAGAACACATTGTAAATAAGAATTTGTTCTTAACTGGCTTGCCTAGTTAAATAAATAAAATAAAAAATGTATATACTGCTTACACAGACAAGTTATATTTGCATTATTTAGCTCATTCATTATTCATAATTAATTCATTAACGTTTGGTTAATGACTGACCAATACCTCACGAGGCTTCTTCTCTCCAAGCTGAGACCTTGAAACTGAGATATCCCTTTCCATTCTCCCAAAAACATTCTGGGGGTACTGCCAAATTGCAGATACTGATAGTGAGGATTCCTCTCAGGCACGTTCAGTCAGTCACTTGCATGACTAGAAAAGCAAACATAAAATGTTGCATCAAATGATCATGTGTTTGTATGTGGCTTCTATGAAAGCGAATTGTTTGCATTCGATCAGGAGTGTATTCATTCCGCCAATTCTGTTGAAAAACATTTCTTCAACGGAATACTTAGGCATTTGTGTTTATATGGATAATATGTTTAAAAAATATATAGATCAAATCTTAGCTTCTTAACCAACTTAAGTTGACTTTTTCTATAGAAACAGATCGTGGCTTTCTCTAAGCAGTAGGAAGCAGATTATTCAGTAAACCATTTATCAAATCAAATCAAATGTATTTATATAGCCCTTCGTACATCAGCTGATATCTCAAAGTGCTGTACAGAAACCCAGCCTAAAACCCCAAACAGCAAGCAATGCATGTGAAAGAAGCACAGTGGCTAGGAAAAACTCTCTAGGAAAAACTCCCTAGAAAGGCCAAAAACCTAGGAAGAAACCTAGAGAGGAACCAGGCTATGAGGGGTGCCCAGTCCTCTTCTGGCTGTGCCGGGTGGATATTATAACAGAACATGGTCAAGATGTTAAAATGTTCATAAATGACCAGCATGGTCAAATAATAATAATCATAGTAGTTGTCGAGGGTGCAACAAGTACGTCCGGTGAACAGGTCAGGGTTCCATAGCCGCAGGCAGAACAGTTGAAACTGGAGCAGCAGCACGACCAGGTGGACTGGGGACAGCAAGGAGTCATCATGCCAGGTAGTCCTGAGGCATGGTCCTAGGGCTCGGGTCCTCCGAGAGAAAGAAAGAAAGAGAGAAAGAGAGAATTAGAGAGAGCATATTTAAATTCACACAGGACACCGGATAAGACAAGAGAAATACTCCAGATGTAACAGACTGACCCTAGCCCCCCGACACATAAACTACTGCAGCATAAATACTGGAGGCTGAGACAGGAGGGATCAGAAGACATTGTGGCCCCATTCGATGATACCCCCGGACAGGGCCAAACAGGCAGGATATAACCCCACCCACTTTGCCAAAGCACAGCCCCCACACCACTAGAGGGATGTCTCCAACCACCAACTTACCGTCCTAAGACAAGGCCGAGTATAGCCCACAAAGATCTCCGCCACGGCACAACCCAAGGGGGGGGGGCAACCCAGACAGGAAGACCACATCGGTGACTCAACCCACTCAAGTGACGCACCCCTCCCATGGACGGCATGGAAGAACACCAGTAAGCCAGTGACTCAGCCCCTGTAATAGGGTTAGAGGCAGAGAATCCCAGTGGAGAGAGGGGAACCGGCAAGGCAGAGACAGCAAGGGCAGTTCGTTGCTCCAGCCTTTCCGTTCACCTTCACACTCCTAGGCCAGACTTTACTTAATCATAGGACCTACTGAAGAGATAAGTCTTCAGTAAAGACTTAAAGGTTGAGACTGAGTCTGCTTCTCTCACATGGGTAGGCAGACCATTCCATAAAAATGGAGCTCTATAGGAGAAAGCCCTACCTCCAGCCGTTTGCTTAGAAATTCTAGGAACAATTAGGAGGCCTGCGTCTTGTGACCGTAGCGTACGTGTAGGTATGTACGGCAGGGCCAAATCGCAAAGATAGGTAGGAGCAAGCCCATGTAACGCTTTGTAGGTTAGCAGTAAAACCTTGAAATCAGCCCTTGCCTTTACAGGAAGCCAGTGTAGGGAGGCTAGCACTGGAGTAATATGATCACATTTTTTGGTTCTAGTCAGGATTCTAGCAGCCGTATTTAGCACTAACTGAAGTTTGTTTAGTGCTTTATCCGGGTAGCCGGAAAGTAGAGCATTTCAGTAGTCCAGCCTAGAAGTAACAAAAGCATGGATTAATTTTTCTGCATCATTTTTGGACAGAAAGTTTCTGATTTTTGCAATGTTACGTAGATCGAAAAAAGCTGTCCTTGAAACAGTCTTGATATGTTCTTCAAAAGAGAGATCAGGGTCCAGAGTAACGCCGAGGTCCTTCACAGTTTTATTTGAGACGACTGTACAACCATCCAGATTAATTGTCAGATTCAACAGAAGATCTCTTTGTTTCTTGGGACCTAGAACAAGCATCTCTGTTTTGTCCGAGTTTAAAAGTAGAAAGTTTGCAGCCATCCACTTCTTTATGTCTGAAACACAGGCTTCTAGCGAGGGCAATTTTGGGGCTTCACCATGTTTCATTGAAATGTACAGCTGTGTGTCGTCCGCATAGCAGTGAAATTTAACATTATGTTTTCGAATGACATCCCCAAGAAGTAAAATATATAGTGAAAACAATAGTGGTCCTAAAACGGAACCTTGAGGAACACCGAAATTTACAATTGATTTGTCATTCACAGAGACAAACTGATATCTTTCCGACAGATAAGATCTAAACCAGGCCAGAACTTGTCCATGTAGACCAATTTGGGTTTCCAATCTCTCCAAAAGAATGTGGTGATCGATGGTATCAAAAGCAGCACTAAGATCTAGGAGCACGAGGACAGATGCAGAGCCTCGGTCTGACGTCATTAAAAGGTCATTTACCACCTTCACAAGTGCAGTCTCAGTGCTATGATGGGGTCTAAAACCAGACTGAAGTGTTTCGTATACATTGTTTGTCTTCAGGAAGGCAGTGAGTTGCTGCGCAACAGCTTTTTCTAAAATGTTTGAGAGGAATGGAAGATTCGATATAGGCCGATAGTTTTTTATAATTTCTGGGTCAAGATTCGGCTTTTTCAAGAGAGGCTTTATTACTGCCACTTTTAGTGAGCTTGGTACACATCCAGTGGATAGAGAGCCGTTTATTATGTTCAACATAGGAGGGCCAAGCACAGGAAGCAGCTCTTTCAGTAGTTTAGTTGGAATAGGGTCCAGTATGCAGCTTGAGGGTTTAGAGGCCATGATTATTTTCATCATTGTGTCAAGAGATATAGTACTAAAACACGTGAGTGTCTCCCTTGATCCTAGGTCCTGGCAGAGTTGTGCAGACTCAGGACAATGGAGCTTTGGAGGAATACCCAGATTTAAAGAGGAGTCCGTAATTTGCTTTCTAATGATCATGATCTTTTCCTCAAAGAAGTTCATAAATGTATTACTGCTGAAGTGAAAGCCATCCTCCATTTGCGAATGCTGCTTTTTAGTTAGCTTTGCGACAGTATCAAAAAGAAATTTCGGATTGTTCTTATTTTCCTCAATTAAGTTGGAAAAATAGGATGATCGAGCAGCAGTGAGGGCTCTTCGATACTGCACGGTACTGTCTTTCCAAGCTAGTCGGAAGACTTCCAGTTTGGTGTGGCGCCATTTCCGTTCCAATTTTCTCGAAGCTTGCTTCAGAGCTCGTGTATTTTCTGTATACCAGGGAGCTAGTTTCTTATGACAGATGTTTTTAGTTTTTAGGGGTGCAACGGCATCTAGGGTATTGCGTAAGATTAAATTGAGTTCCTCGGTTAGGTGGTTTACTGATTTTTGTCCTCTGACGTCCTTGGGTAGGCAGAGGGAGTCTGGAAGGGCATCAAGGAATCTTTGGGTTGTCTGAGAATTTATAGCACGACTTTTAATGCTCCTTGGTTGGGGTCTGAGCAGATTATTTCTTGCAATTGCAAACGCAATAAAATGGTGGTCCGATAATCCAGGATTATGAGGAAAAACATTAAGATCCACAACATTTATTCCATGGGACAAAACTAGGTCCAGAGTATAACTGTGGCAGTGAGTAGGTCCAGAGACATGTTGGACAAAACCCACTGAGTCGATGATGGCTCCGAAAGCCTTTTGGAGTGGGTCTGTGGTCTTTTCCATGTGAATGTTAAAGTCACCATAAATTTGAATATTATCTGCTATGACTACAAGATCCGATAGGAATTCAGGGAACTCAGTGAGGAACACTGCATATGGCCCAGGAGGCCTGTAAACAGTAGCTATAAAAAGTGATTGAGTCGGCTGCATAGATTTCATGACTAGAAGCTCAAAAGACGAAAACGTCAATTGTTTTTTTTTTTGTAAATTGAAATTTGCTATCATAAATGTTAGCAACACCTCCGCCTTTGCCGGATGCACGGGGGGTATGGTCACTAGTGTAACCAGGGGGTGAGGCCTCATTTAACACAATAAATTAATCAGGCTTAAGCCATGTTTCAGTCAGGCCAATCACATCAAGATTATGATCAGTGATTAGTTCATTGACTATAACTGCCTTGGAAGTGAGGGATCTAACATTAAGTAACCCAATTTTGAGATGTGAGGTATCACAATCTCTTTCAATAATGACAGGAATGGAGGAGGTCTTTATACTAGTGAGATTGCTAAAGCGAACACCAGCATCTTTAATTTTGCCCAACCTAGGTCGAGGCACAGACACGGTCTCAATGGGGAAAGCTGAGCTGACTACACTGACTGTGCTAGTGGCAGACTCCACTAAACTAGCAGGCTGGCTAACAGCCTGCTGCCTGGCCTGCACCCTATTTCATTGTGGAGCTAGAGGAGTTAGAGCCCTGTCTATGTTCGTAGATAAGATGAGAGCACCCCTCCAGCTAGGATGGAGTCCGTCACTCCTCAACAGGCCAGGCTTGGTCCTGTTTGTGGGTGAGTCCCAGAAAGAGGGCCAATTATCTACAAATTCTATCTTTTGGGAGGGGCAGAACACAGTTTTCAACCAGCGATTGAGTTGTGAGACTCTGCTGTAGAGCTCATCACTCCCCCTAACTGGGAGGGGTCCAGAGACAATTACTCGATGCCGACACATCTTTCTAGCTGATTTACACGCTGAAGCTATGTTGTGCTTGGTGACCTCTGACTGTTTCATCCTAACATCGTTGGTGCCGACGTGGATAACAATATCTCTGTACTCTCTACACTCGCCAGTTTTAGCTTTAGCCAGCCCCGTCTTTAATTTAGCCTTAACGTCGGTAGCCCTGCCCCCTGGTAAACAGTGTATGATCGCTGGATGATTCGTTTTAAGTCTAATACTGCGGGTAATGGAGTCGCCAATGACTAGGGTTTTCAATTTGTCAGAGCTAATGGCTGGAGCCTTCGGCGTCTCAGACCCCACAACGGGAGGAGTAGAGACCAGAGAAGTTTCGGCCTCCGACTCCGACTCGCTTAATGGGGAGAACCGGTTGAAAGTTTCTGTCGGCTGAATAAGCGACACTGGTTGAGCATTCCTACAGCATTTTCCTCCAGAAGCCATGAGAAAGTTGTCCGGCTGCGGGGACCGTGCGAGGGGGTTTATACTAACGTTACTATCTGTACTTACTGGTGGCACAGACGCTGTTTCATCCTTTCCTACACTGAAATTACCCTTGCCTAACGATTGCGTCTGAAGCTGGGCTTGCAGCACAGCTATCCTTGCCGTAAGGCGATCGTTCTCCTGTATGTTATAAGTACAACGACTGCAATTAGAAGGCATCATGTTAATGTTACTTAGCTTCGGCTGTTTGAAGTCCTGACGAACCATGTCCAGATAAAACCTCCGGGGTGAAAAAGTTAAATGAAAAAAGTTGAGTGAGGGAAAAACTAAAAATATACGGTAATGAAAAAGTAAAAACCGTGAGGTAGTCAGGTAGCAAAGTAAGATTGGCAACAAAACGCACAGCAGCACGTAAACATGTCTGTTCTTGATAATGGTGATATTATTTATCAAAGTGCAGCTGCTACTACTCTTAACACTTTGGATGCCATCTACCATAGTGACCTTCATTTTGTTACAGTTGACAGTTTTGATAATCACTGCATTCTGTATAAAAAGGTTATCTGGACTTCACTAAAGACCCATAGATATTTACATTACTCCCTTATTGTTTTCAATGCCCTACTTCATAAACTTCTGTCTTATCTAACTTTGCTGTTGAAGTATAGACACCTGAGTGGCCTAACCCTTTCACAGGATTGGTTAACTCTTGAGGTTCCTAGGGTCTCCACCAGCTAGGTAAGTCTGCTTTTAATTTTAATGCACCATATTAATGGAACTAAATTCTAAATTAATTTCATCTTGATGTTCGGGTGCCGCTCGGGCACTTTAAAGTATTGATTGGTAAATTATTTGTGGAAGAATGTGACTGTTTTCTTGGTGATTTGTGAGATTTTATTTGTTATTTATTTGTGCTTACCATGACTGTGTTTTGTATTAATATATATACACAGTATATACAAAAGTATGTGGACACCCCTTCAAATTAGGGCTATTTCAGCCACACCTGTTGCTGACAGGTGTATAAAATCAAGCACACAGCCGTGTAATCTCCATAGCCAAACACTGGCAGTAGAATGGCCTTACTGAAGAGCTCAGTGACTTTCAACGTGGCACTGTCATAAGATGCAACCTTTCCAACAAGTCAGTTCCTCAAATTTCTGCCCTGCTAGATCTGCCTCGGTCAAATGTAAGTGATTTTATTGCGAAGTGGAAACGTCTGAGAGCAACAACGGCTCAGCCGCAAAGTGGTAGGCCACACAAGCTCAGAGAATGGGACTGCCGACCGCTGAAGCGAGTAGCGCGTACAAATCGTCTGTCCTCGGTTGCAACACTCACTACTGTAGTCTACCTAAATACATATTCTTCCGGTTCTTCACGGCTGAGGCAATCTGACTGTGTTGCAGGATGCAACCCAGCATATTTTACGGCCTTCAGGTTTTCAATGGTGTTGATGCTTTGCCTCCAGTCATTGCTGACTTCTGCCAGGGAGTTCTGGATGTTCTTCACATCCCCCAGGGCATTGTGGAGCTGATGGAGGCCTAATGGACCCCATCTAACTCGGAGTGGATTGCTGCCTGGAGAGTGGGGACGGACAATTGTAAATGGTTTAGATAGGGCTTTAAATTAATCAAAGGGCAGTGCAGATTCATAGAATACAGCCAATGTCAAAGCTAAACAAATTATTTTCTACCTTCAGTCGTGCTTCCACTAAAACGCCATAGCTTGCTATTCTGTATGGATCCATACAGAATAAAGCAAGCTAGTTAGCTTAAAAATAGCTTGCAAAATAACTTGACTTGGCTAATCGATTTCGGTAGCTAGTATCTGACTATAATGTTAAAGTTATAAACACTTAATAACAATGACTTGGACAATAGCTTCCAATAACATATTACAAAGAAGAAAAAAGTTTGCTACCTAGCCATAAAATTAACACATTTAAACATACTAGCCATGACAGCTAACAGTTGGGGTTTGGTGGACATTGCACGTTCGGTCTCAGTGGTAACCTGGTAATGTTCATCGTGATTGACCAGTGGTTGTGCCAGACAACATGGACCGTGTGAGCTGTCACCAACCAACCAGTGCAGAGTATGCTGGTGTACTGAAAGCCTCATCTGATTGGTTAGAAAAAGAGGTCCCACCTTCCAGAGCTCCTGCTTACTCTCTCGCTCTCTTTGCTTGCAAATCGCTGTTTTCACATCTACAAATCTTTTTGTCATGGTAGGGTGTTAAAGTACAACCGAAGTCTTAGCACACAAAATTGACATGCGCAGGTGTACAGATGCAATTATTGCTCGGAAATGTTAAGTTACAAGTTTACGAATGCAATTATATCTACAAATTTGTTTTTTTCATGTTCACAGCTCACCAGTTACAGGTTTGAGAATGTGTTTACAACTAAATATATATTGTACATGCTCAAATCATTATTAACTTCATTATTCTCATATCAAATTCCATTTTTATATATACCAACTTTTGTGTAAAAACTGGCGCTTGCATGTTTTGGGGTATATTTCTTATGTACACAACGTTTAAAAATGAGTCTTCTGAATGCAGAACCTTTACCCTCACACCTTAGTGTAGGTTACAATGTAGGTGTTTTAGTCAATCATGTCCCTTAGTTTTATGCTACATATCATTTTATCTATACAACATCTCACACAACTAGCTACATTTATTTGTACTACTTTGAACATTTATTTTGGGATTCCACCCCTGTAAACATAATTTGCATGATGACGTGGAAGTTCAAGCGCATTTGTTTCCACATTTCCTCTCCTCCCCACCTCAATTACCTTTAACCTTTTTCAAAAGAATGCAAGGAGAGGATGGAGGAGAGGACTAGAGGAGTCAAGCAAAACCAATTGAGAATCTGCCAAGGAAATACAAGTGAGATTCACCCACAGAGAATGTTAAAGGACTCTAGCGCCAAAAAGCCCATTTAGGCATGGGCAGCACCATTGAGGACTTTCATCATTTTAATGTAGTCAACTGGGTGGGACTTCGAATCAGTTAAGGGAGAATCACATAATTCCCTCCAGGTCATCAGGAGGGTTCAGCCAATTAATTATACTAGTGAGTAAACATTCCTTAACTACAGGTGGCAGTAAATCTCCAACCTTGGCTTTTAC
This sequence comes from Salmo trutta, assembly GCF_901001165.1. NCBI lineage: Eukaryota > Metazoa > Chordata > Actinopteri > Salmoniformes > Salmonidae > Salmo > Salmo trutta. Next base: position 37,574,266 of record NC_042977.1, on the reverse strand, counting down.
CTGTTTAAACAACACACTACAGGTGGCAGTTTGCACTCTTTCAGGTTGTTTAGCAACTCATAGAAGTAGTAGATGAAAAAATGTACTACTTCAAAATGGAGATGGTCTCAACTGCGCTTCCAATGTGCTCACAGACACACAGGGAGACCTACAGGACAGCTACAAAGATGAGTCCTCTATTATTCTCTATGGATTCACCCTTTGTCTTTCCCGCAGGGAGGGAGGAGAGCAAGCCTACAGTGCACCCTGGTGGCGGTGGTGCAATTCCCAATTACCCTCTCCTGCCCAGTCCTCCACCTCCAAGGCCAACAAACAGTGAATGGAGCAAGAGAGAGTTAGGGCAGCTTTGACGCTGTGGCAAATATTAAAGGAGCGGTCCTCTTTCTTTAAGGGTAAGACAAATACAACGCTAGTGACATTAGCATTGAGAATGTGTTTACACAATTACACAAACATACATGCTTAGTTGAGTGACTTATTTTGTCTGCAGAATTACCTTCTTAAAAAACAAAATCTGTATTGTATTGACAATGAAGAGGTTATATGGAAGTATTGCCTCTGGGTGTGCTCATTAGCTAAAAGGGGTTGCCTACATGGGCAGACATATTGCCCAGAAATTAACTCATTGGACAGAAAGGGGCACACCTACCCATGACTATTAGCAAAATCATATTGTTGGCCTAATAACTAAGGATTTTGCAGTTTCATGATTTGAAACATAGATTTTTGTTATATTATATATGAAACACACAGGCAACACTCAAGCCCAATTGACGTAAACAATTAGCCGTTAAAATTTCCACACAGCTTCTTTAATTATTGTGTTGCTTGTTTCAGGTCCATATCCCTGGAGGATCCAGAAGACTAGTTATCTGTCCTCCCTCAACCCAGCCCTGATTAGACATTTCTGGATGGGGCTCCCACTGGAACCAAAAAGATCGATGCCTTTTACGAGATGAAGAGCAACAGCTGGTAGTCCCTCCCTGTTTCAGTCTGTTCTCTTCCATTTGGTGCCTAATGAACATGTCTCTAGTTAGAGTTATAAAACATCAGAACTAATCCATACTACAGTGGATAATATCCTTATGAATGTGGTTGTTCTTGTGTTGTAAATCATAGGTTTTTCCTCCTCCTTTCTATGCCTGTGGAGGCGCTCAGTACTGGGTGTTCAAAGACGCTGTGGCCCTCCTGGGCTACCCCAGGCCTCTGGCAGAGTAGGGGATGAGGTTCAACGATGGCAGGGTGGTGGAGAGAGTGGAGGCTGTCTTCGTGTGGGCCCACAACAGGAAGACCTACCTGTTGAGCATGGGTGAGTTCTGGAGGTTCCAGGAGAGCCGCAAGGAGGAGAGGAGGAAGCCGGAGAGGGGCTACACCAGAGCTGCTGGCTTCTGGAGATGAGTGCCCATGGACCCTGATGACAGCATCAGCTGGAGAAAGACTTGAGACTTGGTGAGATGGTGGGCTCAAGTGTTAATATTGAGAAAGTGACACCCCCACACGTGCCCACACCCCACCTTCTAGCAAATCATCATCTATGTGGAAGAGACTACAGCTGTGCCTTGAGCAGAGCATCTGCAAGGCCCATTTGCATTTGGCTGATCTGATATTGATACAGTATCTCTCACCTTAGTATTCACCCACTGGATTTGTTTTAAAGGTGGAACAAGCAGAAATTGCTGCGGCATTTCGCTTCTTGCTAAAATAGTTAATAATAATAGTTTTCCTAATTTCAGTTTATGTGACAAAACAAGCAATGTATAGTGTAGAGAATCACTGTACCATCTGAACTGCTGTGAAATATATTTTCTCTAACCAAAAATATTGTATTTTCAGCTGTTTGAACCTGGTGTATAAAACTGAAAGTAAAAGACACAAAAATGAAACTCAAGAATGTGAACCATAGAAATAGTGCACACAGAACATATCTTCTTAGACTTACTTTCAATGAGAATGACAAATCTATAACTCACATTTCTATGTGAATTTGGTCGGGTCATCCCAAAAAGTTACATATTGCAGCTTTAAATTAAAGAGTTGGTAGTGTAACACAGTCATGTCTGCTCCTTTGGGAAATGTTGAATGATCATTTCAAATTGATGTTTTCAATAAAGAGGGATTCTCTCTCTCTCTTCTGTAGTCCTGCCCTTATACCACTGGAGGGTAACATTGTCCTTCAAGGTAAAACATAGGCAAATGTGCAAATGTTGATAATAATGATTTTTGAACGTATCCTGTCCTGGGGTGGGTTTCCCAAATGTATAAAAATCATCTTTAGCACTATTCATCTTAAGAGATCTTTTAAAGTTCCAAAAAACATCTGAAACCTATGTTAACCCTATTTCATTTAGAAAAAAAACATTCACGCTTCATGCCACATCATGCTTATATGGTTTCACTCTCCTACTGTGAAGGACAAGTATTTTATTATATTGTGTGTAAAAGGCAATGTTTTGAAACAAGACAGAAACACTTGTCACGACTTCCGCCGAAGTTGGTCCCTCTCCTTGTTCGGGCGGCGTTCGGCGGTCGACGTCACCGGCCTTCTAGCCATCGCCGATCCAGTTTTCATTTTCCATTTGTTTTGTCTTTGTCTTATACACCTGGTTTCAAACCCCCAATTACTTGTTCATTATTTAACCCTCTGTTCCCCATGTCTGTTTGTGAGTAATTGTTCATTGTAAATTGGTCCGTTATTGTGACTCTCTACACCAGCTACACACAGGACCTTTACAGAATTACTCACCTGAAATGGAGTCAGCAGGAGGAGACAGCCCACCTTTCTCACTCGAAATGTGCGTCCAGCAGCACACGACCGAGTTACAACGTCTGGGCACCGCCATGGATCGTTTGCTGCAGACGATGGATAGATGGGAGAGAGAAGGAGGTTTTCCAACGTCTCCATCAGCCCCACAACAGCAGGCTCCACGGTCCACCCTTCCTTCACACGGTCCCAGCGGGATCCGGCTCGCACTTCCGAGGGTGGATGATGGGACGGCTGCCAGATGCCAGGGGTTCGTACTCAAGCTGGAGCTCTACTTGGCGACCGTCCACCCGGCTCCCTCGGGACATGAGAGTGTTTCCTGCTTCTCAGGCAAAGCCCTGGAGTGGGCCAACGCCGTATGGAGTTTGGGATACATGGACTATTACGCAGAGTTCACCTGCCGCTTTCGGGCAGTGTTCGACCACCCACCTGAGGGTCGAGCGGCGGGTGAACGTCTGTTCCACCTGAGGCAGGGGACGAGGAGCGCGCAGGATTTCCCTTTGGACTTCCGGACCCTGGCCGCCAGCGCGGGATGGAACGACAGGGCCCTGATCGATCACTACCGGTGCAGTCTGCGCGAGGACGTCCGTCGGGAGTTGGCCTGCCGAGACACCACCCTCACGTTGGACCAGCTGGTGGACCTGTCCATCTGGCTGGACAACCTGCTGGCTACACGCGGACGTCCGGATCGGGGCCTGTCAGTTCCATCCCCCAGCACCTCCGCTCCGACACCCATGGAGCTGGGAGGTGCTGCGCTTAAGGCGACTGGAGGAGGGGCACCATCTGTGGCCGCAGAGGGCACACTGCTGGTCGGTGCTGGGGGGGTTCCTCAGGGAGTCGAGGCAGCAGGCAGGGCACTATTGTGTCACCCCAGGTGAGTCGGCACCAGGCTCACGCAGAGCCCTCTGTTGCTCACATGTTTTTGTTTATACAGATTCCTGAGTTTTCCACCCATTCCCAACATAAGGCGCTCGTAGATTCAGGCACAGCTGGGAATTTTATTGACCGTTCATTTGCCCATAGTTTAGGGATCCCCCTGTTCCTGTGGATATGCCCTTCCCTGTGCACGCCCTAGATAGTTGACCATTAGGGTCAGGGCTGATTAGGGAGGCCACCGCGCCACTAGACTTGGTTACAGAGGAGGGTCATAAGGAGAGAATCAGCCTCTTCCTTACTGATTCTCCTGCATTTCCCGTGGTGATGGGCCTACCTTGGTTGGCCTGTCATGACCCCACTATTTCGTGGCAACAGAGGGCTCTTAAGGGGTGGTCATGAGAGTGCTCTGGGAGGTGTGTAGGAGTTTCCATCGGTGCGACTACGGTGGAAAGTCCAGACCAGGTCTTCACCGTGCGCATTACCTCAGAATATGCCGATTTGGCTCTCACCTTCTGTAAGAAGAAGGCGACTCAATTACCACCCCATTGACGGGGGGATTGTGCGATAAATCTCCTGGTAGACGCAGCACTACCCAGGAGTCACGTGTATCCTCTGTCACAGGAAGAGACGGCGGCTATGGAAACATATGTCTCTGAATCCCTGGGGCAGGGATACATTTGGCCCTCCACTTCACCTGCCTCCTCAAGTTTCCTTTTTGTGAAGAAGAAGGATGGAGGTCTGCGCCCGTGTATTGACTATCGGGGTATCAATCAGATCACAGTGAGGTACAGCTACCCGCTGCCTCTAATCGCAGTGCGATCGAGTCAATGCACGGGGTGCGCTTCTTCACAAAATTAGATCTCAGGATCGTTTACAACCTGGTGCATATCCGGGAGGGGGACGAGTGGAAGACGGCATTTAGTACCACCTCAGGGCACTATTAGTACCTCGTCATGCCGTACGGGTTAATGAATGCTCCATCAGTCTTCCAGGCCTTTGTTGACAATATTTTCCGGGACCTGCACGGGCAGGGTGTAGTGGTGTATATCGACGACATTCTGATATACTCCGCTACACGCGCCGAGCATGTGTCCCTGGTGCGCAGGGTGCTTGGTTGACTGTTGGAGCATGACCTGTACGTCAAGGCTGAGAAATGTCTGTGCTTCCAACAGTCTGTCTCCTTCCTAGGGTACCGCATTTCCATGTCAAGGGTGGAGATGGAGAGTGACCGCATTTCAGCCGTGCGTAATTGGCCGACTCCCACCACGGTAAAGGAAGTGCAGCGGTTTCTAGGGTTTGCCAAGTACTACTGGAGGTTTATCCGGGGTTTTGGTCAGGTAGCGGCTCCCATTACCTCACTGCTGAAGGGGGGACCGGTGCGACTGCAGTGGTCAGCTGAGGTGGACAGGGCTTTTGGTCACCTGAAGGCTCTGTTAACCTCGGCTCCGATGCTGGCTCATCCGGATCCCTCTTTGGCGTTCATAGTGGAGGTGGACGCGTCCAAGGCTGGGATAGGAGCTCTGCTCTCTCAGCGCTCGGGCACACCACCAAAGCTCCACCCCTGTGCTTTCTTTTTTGAAGAAGCTCAGCCCGGCGGAGCGAAAGTATGATGTGGGGGACCGGGAGCTGTTGGCTGTTGTCAAGGTTCTGAAGGTGTGGAGACATTGGCTTGAGGGGGTTAAAACCCTTTCCTCATCTGGACTGACCACCGCAATCTAGAGTAAATCCGGGCGGTGAGGAGACTGAACCCTCGCCAGGCAAGGTGGGCCATGTTCTTTACCAATTTTGTTTTCACTCTGTCCTACAGACCAGGTTCCCAGAACGCTAAGGCAGACGCACTGTCCCGGATGTATGACACAGAGGAGCGGTCCATGGATCACACTCCCATACTTCTGTCCGCTTGCCTGGTGGCACTGGTGGTGTGGGAGTTGGACGCGGACATCGAGCGGGCGTTATGCACAGAGCCCACTCCCCCCCAGTGTCCAGCTGGCTGCCTGAACGTTCCGTCTGCTGTCCGCGACACGCTGATCTATTGGGCCCACACGTCTCCCTCCTCTGGTCATCCTGGCATTGGTCGGACGGTGCGTTGCCTTAGTGGGAAGTACTGGTGGTCCACCTTGGCCAAGGACGTGAGGGTTTATGCTTCCTCCTGCTCGGTGTGCGCCCAGTGCAAGGCTCCCAGGCACCTGCCCAGAGGGAAGTTACAACCCCTACCCGTTCCACAGGTCGCACCTGTCGGTGGACTTCCTGACGGATCTTCCTCCCTCACAGGGCAACACCACGATCCTGGTTGTTGTGGATCAGTTTTCTAAGTCCTGCTGTCTCCTCCCTTTGCCCGGTCTCCCTACGGTCCTACAGACTGCGGAGGCCCTGTTCACTCACGTCTTCCGGCACTACGGGGTGCCTGAGGACATAGTCTCTAATCGGGGTCCCCAGTTCACGTCCAGGGTCTGGAGAGCATTCATGGAACCTCTGGGGTATCGGTCAGCCTCACCTCAGGTTTTCACCCCGAGAGTAACGGGCAGGTGGAGAGAGTAAACCAGGATGTTGGTAGGTTTCTGCGGTCATATTGCCAGGACCAGCCAGGGGAGTGGGCGGCGTTCATCCCCTGGGCAGAGATGGCCCAAAACTCACTCAGCCACTCCTCCACTAACCTCTTTCCCTTCCAGTGCGTACTTGGGTATCAGCCAGTTCTGGCACCTTGGCATCAGAGCCAGATCAAAGCTCTAGGGGTACGTTCCGGAGGAGAGATGCTGGGTGCCGGTGGAGGACGTCTTGGACCCTTCGTTGCTGCGGGAGTTCCACCGTCTCCACCCAGATTGCCCTGCGCCTCATCCCCCGGGTCGTCCCCGAGGTCGGTGTTGGTGCGCTGCTGGAGCCGCGCGTGAAGGGGGGGGTACTGTCACGACTTCCATCCAAACAATTGTTTGTTGTAAATCGGTCCGTTATTGTGGGCTCGCTATATTGCTTTGTATTTGTGTATTTTGAGTAAAATACGTTGATTACTCATTTCTGCTGACCTGCGCCTGACTCTCTACACCAGCTACACACAGGACCTTTACAACACTGCACTCTCACAACTCCTTAACAACAGTATGGCCTGATGTTTGGGGCCTGATATAGCCATGTAGGACAGGTCTCACACCCTTTTCACACTATTGTGCAAACCTGAACCAAACTGTGCTGGCTAAGGTTCATCCAGCAACCATTTATTTATTTTTGTTATTTGACCCAGTTTGCTGTCCCAGTCTCTCTCCTAATCTCTATTTTATTTATTTTATTTAACCTTTCTTAGTCAGTTAAGAACAAATTCCTATTTACAATGACGACTTACCAAAAGGCAAAAGGCCTCCTGCGGGGACACGGTGTCACGTCCTGGCCAGTAAAAGGGGTTACTTGTCATTGTAGTTGGTCAGGGGGTGTTTGTTTTGTGTGGTTGGGTATTGTGGGTTTAGGTTCTAGTTTTCTTATTTCTATGTTTATCCTGTTAGGGCTAGGGGGCAGTATTTACACGGCCGGATAAAAAACGTACCCGAATTAATCTGGTTATTACTACTGCCCAGAAAATATGCATATAATTATTGGCTTTGGATAGAAAACACCCTAAAAAGTTTCTAAAACTGTTTGAATGGTGTCTGTGAGTAAAACAGAACTCATATGGCAGGCAAAAACCTGAGAAGATTCCTTACAGGAAGTGGCCTGTCTGACAATTTCTTGGGCTTCTTGACTCTCTTTATTGAAAACTGAGGATCTTTGCTGTAACGTAACACTTCCTACGGCTCCCATAGGCTCTCAGAACCCGGGAAAAAGCTGAATGATATCTTTGCAGCCCCAGGCTGAAAAACATTAGCGCATTTGGATGGTGGTCGATCAGAGTACAATGAGACTGAGGCACGTGCACGAGGCGACCCCATGTTTTTATCTTCTCTGTATTTGAGCGAAAACAACGACTCCCGGTCGGAATATTATCGTTTTTTTACGAGAAAAATGGCATAAAAATTGATTTTAAACAGCGGTTGACATGCTTCGAAGTACGGTAATGGAATATTTAGACATTTTTGTCACGAAACGCATCGGGCGCGTCACCCTTATTTACCCTTCGGATAGTGTCTTGAACACACAAACAAAACAGAGGATATTTGAACATAACTATGGATTATTTTGAACCAAACCAACATTTGTTGAACCAAACATTATTTTGAACCAAACCAACATTTGTTGAAGTAGAAGTTCTGGGAGTGCATTCTGACGAAGAACAGCAAAGGTAATAACATTTTTCTTATAGTAAATCTGACTTTGGTGAGGGCTAAACTTGGTGGGTGTCTAAATAGCTAGCCTGTGATGGCCGGGCTATCTACTCAGAATATTGCAAAATGTGCTTTCACCGAAAGCTATTTTAAAATCTGACACCGCGATTGCATAAAGGAGTTCTGTATCTATAATTCTTAAAATAATTGTTATGTTTTTTGTGAACGTTTATCGTGAGTAATTTAGTAAATTCACCAGAAGTTTGCGGTGGGTATGCTAGTTCTGAACGTCACATGCTAATGTAAAAAGCTGGTTTTTGATATAAATATGAACTTGATTGAACAAAACATGCATGTATTGTATAACATAATGTCCTAGGATTGTCATCTGATGAAGATCATCAAAGGTTAGTGCTGCATTTAGCTGTGGTTTTGGTTTTTGTGACATTATATGCTAGCTTGAAAAATGGGTGTCTGATTATTTCTGGCTGGGTACTCTGCTGACATAATCTAAATGTTTTGCTTTCGTTGTAAAGCCTTTTTGAAATCGGACAGTGTGGTTAGATTAACGAGAGTCTTGTCTTTAAAATGGTGTAAAATAGTAATATGTTTGAGAAATTGAAGTAATAGCATTTCTAAGGTATTTGAATATCGCGCCACGGGATTACACTGGCTGTTGCGTAGGTGGGACGATTTCGTCCCACCTACCCTAGAGAGGTTAAACAACGTTTGACATGTTTGAACAAACTTTAAAAAATGTTTTTTCCATTTTGGTAAGAGAGGAGTCCCGCGGACTGTAGCACAGGAACCGTTGTTGACGGTGGCCACCCTCCCTTCCCTCCCTTTAGGTTTGGGGTTGTTTTTGTGGGGTTTTTTGTTTTGGAGGTGCAGTTGGGTCTGCACCTTCGGGGGGGGGGGAGGGGGGAGTGGTTGCTTTCTGTATAGTCTGTGTACTTTGCAGAACTGTTGATTGTCGGTTTGTTGTTTTCGTTTAAGTGTTCACTTTATTAATAATAAAAGAAGATCAGCACTATACCCGCTGCGTTTTGGTCACCTTTCATCAACGCCACTGACAAATCAACATTGTTTCCACATAATTTAAATCAAATTAAGTTGAACCAACATAGAATAGGTGTTGAATTGACGTCTGTGCCCAGTGGGATACTTGTTGAGCATAGCTATAGCCGTCAATATTGTGTGTTTTCATGATCATCATTCACTCACTGATAAGTTTGTCAAGGTCCCAACATCAGTGTATATCGTATCTGCTCTGGGGCTTTTGCTGTGAACATGCCACTCCAACGTGACATTTGCTTGTAAACAAAAAAGGGTTCTATAGGGTATACGGTACCATTTGGGACAAAGCAAGATAGAGTATACTCTAAGTGGATAAACCAGTTTGTAACAGGTGAGATGTCCATTGTTTCGGTCGAACTCAGTCTATGGCAAATTACAGTTTAAAGTGACCACAGTTAAAGAAGAGCAAGTCGTTGCCTATTGCCTTGAATAGCAATTTAACTTTGAGCTCCCAATTATTTTGTCAGGATGTTAGATGTGCTGAAATTCGTAAATTTATTTCAATGGTGAATGATATTGAATGGTGTCGAAACCATTTAATTTAGCTGAACATCATTGTTCTTGCTGACTTTTCCTGTTAGAAATGTTCGATATAAAATTAGCTATAGTATAAAACATACATGCAATAATGTAACAGGGGCTCCCGAGTGGCACAACGGTCTAAGGCACTACGTCTTAGTGCTCGATGAGTCACTACAAACCCTGTTTTGATCCTGGGATGTATCACAACCGGCTGTGATTGGGAGTCCCATAGGGCGGCGCACAATTGGCCAAGCGCGGTCTGGGTTAATGGGAAGGTTTGGCCGGGGTAGGCCGTCATTATAAAATAAGAATTTGTTGTTAACTGATTTGCCAAGTTAAATAAAGGTTAAATAAAAAATAAAGAAACAGCAACATGAATTTACAGTGACTGTCTCCACTTGACAATAAACCCTTTCTCTATTTCTCCCTCTTGTTTACTATTCCTGGAGATCTATGTTTCCATTTTTTTGTCCAGACAAACTCTCCATTGTATTACACATATCAGTGTTGTATAATAGTTGTTGCCTGCATCCTCCTCAAATGTCAAAGATAACAAAAAAGGAAATTCACATTCTTAACATTGTTCTACAGTGCTGATCAAAGGAGGGTAGAATATCCGGCCTCCCTCGTTGCGTCTAAAAATGTTCTCAACAACTGATCATTTTGTAACTTTCAGTTTTGCGATTAAAAAAATGTACTTGATAGTTCACCCAAATTATATACTGACGTTTTGTTCATTCATGTCCATTTTCATTTCAAGAGTTTAATTTCAAATGCCAAACCACATTTTCTCATGAATAAATAAAAAAATTGCACAATGTGGAATGATTTCTAATCCTAAAACAATATATTGTATTGCCAAGCACGAAGCCCAGCTCTGCTCTTTGAGGAGCAAGACTTAATAAATGTTCTTAACATGTAATCCATTCTTATTAATTACATCAAAGGGATCAAGTGCATGAAAAACAATCCCTTTCCAAGCAAACAAAAACAACAAGGACAAATGAACCACCCACTATTGTCAATATAACAGTAGACAGGAATTTGTTTTCGTGGTTTGAAATTGAACACCCTTTTCTTCACAATATATACCTGGTTGTCATGGGAGCTTTTGTTGAGGCAGTGTTTCATGAACATTTAAAATCCCTTCTTTGAAAAGCTTATAGCAAGTATCTGGGTCATCCTGACCTGATGCTGATACTGGCTTGAATAGATTAAATAATACATTCACATTAACAATGCCATTCAGATTAACAATGCCATCTATTGAAGTTGGGGATCTAACCAGATAGAACCAGAGGGGAATTTCTTCACCACAATGGTATTTTATGATGAGCAGCCATGTTAGAAAACAGGGTTAAGAGCCCTAGTCTTGGTATAAGTGTCATGGGATGTAGAAAGACCAGAGACAGGAACTCAGTTTAATGTCAAATGAGGACTCTCTTTGCAGGGCAGTGTTCCCTGTCAGATAACATTTAGATCAGAGGGATGAGTGCCCCCTACTAGCCCCCCAACACTACTTTCAGAAGCATTTGGGTCGTATTCACTACTACTGTAGGCACCAAACGGAATACAAGTTGAATGAAACAAGGAGGGTCAAACATAAACTTGTCTAAAAGGACCACTTTCATTTAGTACCTGGGACAAATGACTCGAGACAAGAATCAACAATCAATTACATAATTATTCAAAAATATTTAATCATTTTTACTTGTTTGTCCACCATAGTAATTGTATACACAATAAAAAAAAATAAACAAGTAGTGCTGGTACGGTAAGAAAGATAAAAACAATAAACATCAGCACCAACCTGTCTCTGGCAGGCTCACAGGCATTGCCACCTGACCAGCCCACTGGGCACAGATGTCAATTCAATGTCTACTCCACATTGGTTCAACACAATTTCATTGCATTGACGTGGAAACAATTTTGATTCAACCAGTGTGTGCCCAGTGGGAGGTGACTTAAATGACCCCTCTGAACAACCTGGTTGATCAGTGATTCACATATAAGGGAGTAGAGTCTGAAGGAAAGGATAATAGTAACTCCCTAATGCTGTGTTCATAACCAAGGGGGAAGTAGGAATATCCAACATAGAACTGGGAAAAATCACTTGAACGGCCCTCCAACTGGTAATTACGAGCGTGAAAATCATCTATCATCCCTGGGCTCCGACTTCTCCCACGTGCTGACATCACCTAATATATAAATGTATACCATTTAGCAGACATTTTTATCCAAAGCAATTTACAGTCATGTGTGCATACATTATACATACGGGTGGTCCCAGGAATTGAACCCACTATCCTGCCATTATAAGCACCATGCTCTACCAACTGAGCTACTGGTAGGAAATTACCTCAATACCAGTTTTAGCAGTTAATTGTTACAAAACATTCTTTATAAAAAGCAATCTATGAATGTTTTTTTACTATATAATTTGTTTACAAGCATGATAGATGTTATTTTAGTTTATGGTTGACACAGCTTGTTGGCAATTAGCCAATCGGCATTTCTGAACGAGTTCAAAGCACGTGAATGCATCCAACTGGTATTTACGACTTCACAACTGGTAAATTCCCAGCTCCTACTTGGCTACCAATGCAGCATTACTAAATATACATAATTCTTGGAGGTAATTGTGCAAACTTGGCAAATTAATTTAGGCACATTGAGGTATAAAACTGAAGTCTACAGCCACCTTAAGGCTTCTTCACTGCTGCTGCATAAGATGACCGTTCATGACAACTGGCAAAACTGCAATGACTAAAGGAATGGCTAAAACCATTTTTGCCCATTCCACTTCACGAGAAATGGCAGTTTTCAAATGTTCATCAATTGGCTTGTCGTTCTATGGCAGACATCATTTAAACATCCCTTTAATCCTCAAGCTACCGATTGGGGTCATTTTGACCCAAGAAGCGTATTTATTTTTGATCATAGCCCAAAGGTGGTTTTTTAAATTCTTAAAATTTTTCATGACTTTGTCAATCAACTTGTTCTTAACAAATCTATATAATTGTATAGTGTTTCCGTATCAAAATTGACTTTTTTTAAATTACAGTGCTTTGGGGTCATTTGCACCAGATGGTGAAGGGGGACATGTATCAGTAAGACTGCGCAGATATACAGTGCATTCGGGAAATATTCAGACCCCTTGATTTTTTCCACAATGTTACGTCACAGCCTTTCAAAAAAATGGATCAAATAACTTCCTCAATCTACACACAATACCCCATAATGACAAAGTGAAAACTGTTTTTTTATACATTTGTGCCAAGAAAAGATAAAAAAACAGAAATACCTTATTTACATAAGTATTCAGACCCTTTGCTATGAGACTCAAAATTGAGCTCAGATAAATCCTGTTTCCATTGATCATCCTTCAGATGTTTCTACAACTTGATTGGAGTCCACCTGTGGTAAATTAAATTCATTGGAAATGATTTGGAAAGGAACACACCTGTCTATATAAAGGTCAAACAGTTGACAGTGCATTTTTGAGCAAAAACCAAGCCATGAGGTCGAAGGAATTGTCCGTAGAGCTCAAAGACAGAATTGTGTCAAGTTACAGATCTGGGGAAGGGTACCAAAAAATGACTGCAGCATTGAAGGTTCCCAAGAACACAGTGGCCTCCATCATTCTTAAATGGAAGAAGTATGGAACCACCAAGACTCTTCCAAGAGCTGGCCGCCCAGCCAAACTGCGCAATCGGGGGAGAAGGGTCTTGGTCAGGGAGGTGACCAAGAACCCAATTTTCATTCTGACAGAGCTCCAGAGTTCCTCTGTGGAGATGGGAGAACCTTCCAGAAGGACAACCAACTCTGCAGCACTCCACCAATCAAGCCTTTATGGTAGAGTGGACTGACAGATGCTACTCCTCTGAAAAAGGCAATTGAAAGCCCACTTGGAGTTTGGCAAAAGGCACCTAAAGACTATCAGACCAAGATAAACAAGATTCTCGGGTCTGATGTAAACAAGATTGAACTCTTTGGCCTGAATGCCAAGCATCACATCTGGAGAAAACCTGTACCATCCCCACAGTGAAGCATGATGGTGGCAGCATAATGCAGTTGGGATGATTTTCAGCAGCAGGGACCGGGAGACAGTCAGGGTCGAGGGAAAGATGAACGGAGAAAAGCATAGAGAGATCTTTGATGAAAACCTGCTCCATAGCGCTCAGGACCTCAGACTGGGGCGAAGGTTAATCTTCCAAAAGGACAACGACCCTAAGCACACAGCCAAGACAACGCAGGAGTGGCTTTGGGACATTCTCTGAATGCCTTTGAGTGGCCCAGCCAGAGTCTGGACTTGAATCCGATCAAACATGTCTGGAGAGACCTGAAAATACACTCCCTTTCAAAAGTTTGGGGTCACTGAGAAACGTCCTTGATTTTGAAAGAAAAGCACATTTCTTTTGTGCATCAAAATAACATCAAATTGATCAGAAATACAGTGTAGACTTGTTAATGTTGTAAATGACTATGGTAGCTTCAAACCGCAGATTTTTATGGAATATCTACACAGGCGTACAGAGGCCCAATATCAGCAACCATCACTCCTGTGTTCCAATTGCACGTTGTGTTAGCTAATCCAAGTTTATCATTTTAAAATGCTAATTGATCATTAGAAAACCCTTTTGCAATTATGTTAGCACAGCTGAAAACTGTTCTGATTAAATAAGCAATTAAACTGGCCTTCTTTAGACTAGTTGAGTGTCTGGAGCATCAGCATTTGTGGGTTCGATTACAGGCTCAAAATGGCAAGAAACAAAGAACTTTCTTCTGAAACTCATCAGTCTATTATAAATGAAGGCTATTCCATGTGAGAAATTTTTAAGAAACTGAAGATCTCGTACAACGCTGTGTACTACTGCCTTCACAGAACAGCGCAAACTGGCTCTAACCAGAATATAAAGAGGAGTGGGAGGTCCCAGTGCTTGTGCACAACTGAGCAAGAGGACAAGTTCATTAGAGTTTGAGAAACAGATGTCTCACAAGTCCTCAACTGGCAGCTTCATTAAATAGTTCCCCCAAAACACCAGTGTCAACATCAACAGTCAACAGTGACTGGGATGCTGGCATTCTAGGCAGAGTTGCAAGGAAAAGCCATATCTCAGACTGGACAATAAAAAGAAAAGATTAAGATGGGCAAAATAACAGACACTGGATAGAGGAACTCTGCCTAGAAGGCCATCATCACGGGGTCGCCTCATCACTTAGGTTGGAGTCATCAAAACTCGTTTTTCAACCACTCCACAAATATCTTGTTAACAAACTATAGTTTTGGCAAGTTGGTTAGGACATCTACTTTGTGCATGACACAAGTCATTTTTCCAACAATTGTTTACAGACAAATTATTTCACTGTATCACAATTCCAGTGGGTCTGAAGTTTACATACGTTAAGTTGACTGTGCCTTTAAACAGCTTGGAAAATTCCAGAAAATGACGTCTCAGCTTTAGAAGCTCCTGATAGGCTAATTGACATAATTTTAGTTAATTGGAGGTGTACCTGTGGATGTATTTCAAGGCCTACCTTCAAAGTCAGTGCCTCTTTGCTTGACATCATGGAAAAATCTAATGAAATCAGCCAAGACCTCAGAAAAAAATTGAGACCTCCACAAGTCTGGTTCATCCTTGGGAGCAATTTCCAAACGGCTGAAGGTACCACGTTCATCTGTACAAACAATAGTACGCAAGTATAAACACCATGGGACCACGCAGCCGCCATGCCACTCAGGAAGGATACGTGTTCTGTCTCTTAGAGATGAACGTACTTTGGTGCGAAAAGTGCAAATCAATCCCTGAACAGCAGCAAAGGACCTTGTGAAGATGCTGGAGGAAACAGGTTCAAAAGTATCTATATCCACAGGAAAATGAGTCCTATATCGACATAACCTGAAAGGCCGCTCAGCAATGAAGAAGCCACTGCTCCAAAACCTCCATAAAAAAGCCAGACTACTGTTTGCAACTGCAAATGGGGAAATATCCTCTAGTCTGATGAAACAAAAATAGAACTGTTTGGCCATAATGACCAGCGTTATGTTTGGAGGAAAAAGGGGGAGGCTTGCAAGCCAAAGAACACCATCCCAACCGTGAAGCACGGGGGTGGCAGCATCATGTTGTGGGGCATAATGAGGTAGGAAAATTACGTGGATATATTGAAGCAAAATCTCAAGACATCAGTCAGGATGTTAAAGCTTGGTCGCAAATGGGTCTTCCAAATGGACAATGACCCCAAGCATACTGGCAAAGTTGTGGCAAAATGAATTAAGGACAACAAAGTCAAGGTATTGGACTGACCATCACAAAAGCCCTGACCTCAATCCTATAGAAAATTTGTGGGCAGAACTGAAAAAGCTTGTGTGAGTAAGGAGGCCTACAAACCTGACTCAGTTACACTAGCTCTGTCAGGGGGAATGGGCCAAAATTCACCTAGCTTATTGTGGGAATCTTGTGGAAGGCTAGCCGAAACGTTTGACCCAAGTTAAACAATTTAAAGGCAATGCTACCAAATACTAATTGAGTGTGTGTGAACTTCTAGCCCACTGGGAATGTGATGAAAGAAATAAAAGCTGAAATAAATCATTCTCTCTTCTATTATTCTGACATTTCACATTCTTACTATGAAGTGGTGATCCTAACTGACCTAAGACAGTGCATTTTAACTAGGATTAAATGTCAGGAATTGTGAAAAACTGAGTTTAAATGTATTTGGCTAAGGTGTATGTAAACTTCCGACTTCAACTGTAGATATTCCATTCAATATCAGCCGTTTCCAGCTACAATAATCATTTACAACATTAACAATGTCTACACTGTATTTCTGATCAATTTTTAAATGGACCAAAAAAAATGTGCTTTTATTTCAAAAGCAAGGACATTTCTAAGTGGCCCCAAACTTTTGAAATATTGTGCAGGTAGTGCAGAGATGCGCCCCATCCAACCTGACAGAACTTGAGAGGATCTGCAGAGAAGAATGGAAAAATCTCCCCAAATACAGTTTTGCCAAGATTGTTGTGTCATACCCAAGAAATCCCAAGGCTTTAATTACTGCCGAAGGTGTTTCAACAAATTACTGAGTAAAGGGTCTGAATACTTATGCAAATTTTAGATTTCAGTTTTGTATTTTTATCAATTTGCTAAAATATCTACAAACCTGTTTTTGCTTTGTCATTATGGGGTATTGTGTGTAGATTGATGATAAACAATTTAATCAGTTTTAGAATAAGGCTGTAACATAACAAAATGTGTAAAAACCGAATGGGTCTGAATTCTTTCTGAATGCACTGTAGCTCCCCATGTAATCACCTAAGAGTGTACTTTTATATACCAAACATCGTAAGACTGTACAAAACCTACGTTATCTTATTTTGTGTGTATAAAAATCTTCCAGTGGTATACAACATCTGCCAATGATAACAATTTGATAGAAACACAATACAGAACTCAGATATGCTCTGAATCTACAAAGAGAGCTGTATTAGTGTGTATACTCCGAAAAGTAGCTATTCTAGGGGACATACGTCTTTATTTGAATCCAAGTTTCTCTGGATACATAACATTAAGTTATACAGATCATCAGATGGAGGTGGAACTGTTTCAGTGATTTTGACCAGATAAACAGATCAACTGCAGAGAAGGAGCACCTTATGTACTGACCTATGGTTAGAACTAGGTAAGACCGTGTACAAAATCAAAACAACCTTAGATATATGCTTAGTTGCAGTCAAACCAGCTCATAAATGTCTGTCAGTGTTATGAACACTTAGTAGAACTGTAATACAAAAACCAGCTACCCTCTGAATGGATACATAGTTTGTATTCTCAGAAAAAGTACTTTTCTACTGAAAAGGTTATATAAATACCAGAATTTCTATAATATCCTCCAATATTGTATATGTGCAACATATTTTGACATTGTGGATGCTATGCTATTTGGTTTGAAGTGACTTAGAGGATTTGAGGGTGCTTTCTGAAAAATGCTGCCATAGCACCCACCACTCCCATTGTTTCACCAACAGTGATGCTGGTGCTGGCTGTGGGGTAAGTAAATAAAGAAAACTAAGCAATGTTTTAAGTTAATGTCTCTCAGGATCACTTTTTGAAGTGAATTGAATGACTTTGTGTCAATAAAATTAAGTATATTTAGAATTTGTGTACTAATTTTTTAAAAGGCAGTTGTTTTTACCAGATAAATATGAAAACATTAATATTTACTTACATTCTGAAAACGAAATGATACTTTTATCAAATTATGGTAAATTAGCCTTGTACTACCATGGAAATAATGTGGATTGTACTTTGGAAAAAAACTGCACTTTATATAAAGGAACATTTTATATTTTCTTTTAGGAAATTTAGCTAAAATAAGTATTATTTATTTCAGATAAGTAATTCATGTCATCTAAATAATGATGTTTTAATAAGTTTTTATTTTTCTATGATTGTTGCTTTTTCCAATAGTTTCTCCTCTGGGTAAATTTGACCCTAGTTGGTAATTGGCGTATGTAAAATACGTTGGTAGCTTGAGGGTTAATGGAGACATGGCAGTGCACTTCAGGTAAGGCGTTACTCATAGACACTAAACCATCAGCAGCATCCAGGCCAGGGCCATGAGGCCCAGAGAGGAGCACTTTGTGGAGGCTCCCGACAGTGGCTGGGCTGTGGATGAGCTGCCCTGGGTCGTCACCATCCGGCCATTGACAGGCTGGATGTTCCTGAAGACGTTGGTCATCAAGGCAGAGGTGGAGTTGTGGTCAATGTGCAATGTTGTGCTGAAGAGATCAATCTGAGTGGAGAAGGTTAATTAATTACTAGATCATAGACATAAGTGTGACATCAGGCTGGCCCAATGGTTTTACCCACTGTCAGTTCAACCTCTAGTTTTAGTTGATCTGAGAAGTAACGTGAAATCAACTAAACTTTGAGGCAAATTGCTCTCCAAATAAATAGATCACAAAAACAACAACTTCAATGCATGTCATTGCATTGGATCAAAACAAGACACATTTCTGAAATGTGTGTACAGAGGCCATATCTTCATTTGATCATCCTGTTGTTGCAGGAACTTTCCTGCAGAGTAAAACATGCAAACTTGTATTTTAAAAGGCTTACAAAGTTTAATTTCCACTTAAACATGTTGGAGTTGATTTTCCTTAAAGAAAATGTACCAACCTCTATAGAAAATGTCCATGTATAATCCATATAGCAATTCATATTTCCTGTTGATGCAGGACTATTTTCCTGCTGTGCGAAACTGGCTCAAATTAAGATACAGGATCTGTATGTTCATGACTTATTGGAGAGCCAATTAATAGAGTATATCACATAGACCAGGTTTCCATCCAACCTAAAGTACATGTCAGATATAAAGTTTCACGGCAGAAAAATTTGTCAGTAAACTTTCCAAATGTCAACAAAACATGAATATGTTTGCCTCTTAAGGATCTTCAATTTTCACCTAAAATGAATTTAACTGCCTCTAGCTCAGGACCTGAAGCAAGGATATGCATATTCTTGATACCATTTCAAAGGAAACACTTTGAAATTTGTGGAAATGTGAAATGAATGTAGGAGAATAACACAATATATCTGGTAAAAGATAATAGAAAAACCTTTAGTATTTTTTTTGTACCATCATCTTTAAAATGCAAGAGAAAGGCCGTAACGTATTATTCCACCCCAGCGCAATTCAGATTTTGGCCACTAGATGGCAGCAGTGTATGTGCAAAGGTTTTGACTGTTCCAATGAACCATTGCATTTCTGTTCTTCTTTTTTTTAAAATCAAGACTGCCCAAATGTGCCATTCAACAGTTTGGGCTCACTTAGAAATGTCCTTGTTTCCCATGAAAACATACATGAAATGAGTTGCAAAATGAATAGGAAATATAGTCAAGACATTGACAAGGTTATAAATAATGATTTAATTGAAATAATTGTCCTTCAAACCTTGCTTTCGTCAAATAATCCTCCATTTGCAACAATTACAGCCAAGTAGACCTTTGACATTCTAGTTGTCAATTTGTTGAGGTAATCTGAAGAGATTTCACCTCATGCTTCCTGAAGCACCTCCCACAAGTTGGATTGGCTTGATGGGCACTTCTTACGTACCATACAGTCAAGCTGCTCCCACAACAGCTCAATACAGTTGAGATCCGGTGACTGTGCTGGCCACACCATTATAGACAGAATACCAGCTAACTGCTTCTTCCCAAAATAGTTATTGCATAGTTTGGAGCTGTGCTTTGGTTCATTGTCCTGTTGTATGAGGAAATTAGCTCCAATTAAGCGCCATCCATAGGGTATGGCATGGCATTGCAAAATGGAGTGATAGCCTTCCTTCTTCAAGATCCCTTTTACCCTGTACAAATCTCACATTTTACCACCACCAAAGCACCCCCAGACCATCACATTGCCTCCACCATGCTTGACAGATGGCGTCAAACATTCCTCCAGCATCTTTTCATTTTTTCTGCGTCTCCCGATTGTTCTTCGTGATCCGAACACCTCAAACTTCATCTGTACATAACACTTTTTTCCAGTCTTCCTCTGTCCAGTGTCTGTGTTCTTTTGCCCATCTTAATCTTTTATTTTTATTGGCCAGTCTGAGATATGGCTTTTTCTTTGCAACTCTGATTGGAAGGCCAGCATCCCGGTGTCGCCTCTTCACTGTTGACATAGAGAGTGGTGTTTTGCAGGTACTATTTAATGAAGCTGCCAGTTGATGACTTGTGAGACATCTATTTCTCAAACTAGACACTCTAATGTACTTGTCCTCTTGCTCAGTTGTGCACTAGGCCTCCCACTCATCTTTCTATTCTGGTTAGAACCAGTTTGCACTGTTCTGTGAAAGGAGTAGTACACAGCGTTACACGAGATCTTCAGTTTCTTGACAATTTCTCGCATGGAATAGCCAGAACAAGAATAGACCGATGAGTTTCAGAAGAAAGTTTTCTTTCTGGCCATTTTGAGCCTGTAATCGAACCCACAAATGCTGATGCTCCAGACACTCAACTAGTCTACAGAAGGCCAGTTTTATTGCTTCGTTAATCAGGACAGTTTTCAGCTGTGCTAACATAATTGCAAAAGTGTTTTCTAATGATCAATTAGCATTTTAATTAGCTAACACCATGTGCCATTGGAACACAGGAGTGATGGTTGCTGATAATGGGCCTCTGTACGCCTATGTAGATATTCCATTCAAAATCAGCCGTTTCCAGCTACAATAGTCATTTACAACATTAACAATGTCTACACTGTATTTCTGATCAATTTGATGTTATTTTAAATGGACAAAAAAAAGTGATTTTCTTTCAAAAACATGGACATTTCTCAGTAACCCCAAACTTTTGAAAAGTAAATAAAATATTGTTATAAAATGTTGTTATAAAATAAATACATGGGCTCCAACATACATATATACACACACACACACACACACACACACACACACACACACACATACATGACCAAACATATGTGGACACCTGCTCATCAAATATCTCATTCCAAAAGTCATGGACATTAATATGGAGTTGGTCCCGCCCTTTGCTGCTATAACAGCCTCCACTCTTCTGGGAAGGTTTTCCAGTAGATGTTGGAACATTGCTGAGGGGAGATGATTCCTTTCAGCCACAAGAGCATTTGTGAGGTTGGGCACTGATGTTGGCTGGGATTGGGATTGCAGACGGTGTTCCAATTTGTCCCAAAGGTCTTCGATGGGGTTGAGGTCAGGGCTCTGTGCAGGCCAGTCAAGTTCTTCCACACCGATCTTGGCAAACCATCCCTTTGTGCATGGGGGCATTGTCATGATGAAACAGGAAAGGGCCTTCCCTACATAAGGGACGCAAACGGCATTTGCTGTATGATTGATGAGGATCTCCATATTGCAAATGTATAGTCCCTTACTAGACGTCCGCGAATGTTTTTACAATTTGGGCTGTGCCTCAGGGCCGGATCTTCCGGGAAGTCATCAAATAAAGTCTCTCGTACATTTGGTTTCCGTTTTATAAAATTTGACATTTTTCCTCTGTCCCAGTAAATTCCACCAGATGGCGAATGGTTTCTTATTGCAAATGTACAAAACCTCAGTGATCATGACATGGCCATTTCTCCTAAACGGAAAAGACTTCGAAGACGAAACTTGGTGAGCATAGGTTTGGCCTAATGGGCTGTAAGCCCAGAAACATGATGGCGTCGAGGCCTCAACGCTTAGAGTTAAACCCAGAAATATGGCCTTAAAGGTCAAAAACGAAAATAGAGTGCTAATTTGATCGCGTCACATAAAAGTACATGAACCTGCGGTGTCAGGAAAAAAAGAACCAGACATTTATCTATTGTAATTTACGATAAATCGTACAATGGGTGATGGTCAAAGAAATGTGTTTTTTAACCAACAAATTTACAGATCCAGTTGCAGTGTGTTCAGACGAATCCGTTAAGGTGGGTTTTGGAGCTCTATGAGATTTCTGTGATTTTCTGAAATCACACACTCATTCAACCCTCTGTAAATCAGTCAGTTCTTAACATAAATACTTACAATTCAACATTCTGTAAGAGCATACCCGAAGGGGGATATGTGTTCACTTTCAGCCTCCTGTGTCAACCGGAAGTGCCTTAAATTGGGATCATAGTGGCTGTTTTGAAGGGTTAAAAAGGTCAGATCGTTCCAAAACTTCATGTGTGATTAGGCAACCCTCATGAACTGCAAATCAGTCATTTCTCCCAACATATGTCCAAGAAAAACACACACACACACACACACACACACACACACACACAAACACACAGGATGGAGTGACACAGTGCGGGGTTTAACTTGTTATGGATAGGGGGCAGTATTTTCACGGCCGGATAAAAAAACGTACCCGATTTAATCTGGTTATTACTCCTGCCCAGAAACTAGAATATGCATATAATTAGTAGCTTTGGATAGAAAACACTCCAACGTTTCTAAAACTGTTTGAATGGTGTCTGTGAGTATAACAGAACTCAAATGGCAGGCCAAAACCTGAGAAGATTCTGTACAGGAAGTACCCTGTCTGACCATTTCTTGGCCTTCTTTGTCATCTCTATACAAAACAGAGGATCTCTGCTGTAACGTGACACTTTATAAGACTCCCATAGGCTCTCAGAAGGCGCCAGAACGTTGAATGATGACTCTGCAGTCTCTGGCAGAAAAACAGTAGCGCATTTGGATAGTGGTCGATCTGAGAACAATGAGACGGGTGCGCGTGCACTTGAAGAGGCCATTTTACATTTTCAGTCTTTGAACGAAAAATACGACTCCCGGTCGGAATATTATCGCTATTTTATGAGAAAAATCGCATAAAAATTGATTTTAAACAGCGTTTGACATGCTTCGAAGTACGGTAATGGAATATTTTGAATTTTTTTTGTCACGAAACGCGCCGGCGCGTCACCCTTCGTTACCCTTCGGATAGTGTCTTGAACGCACGAACAAAACGCCGCGATTTGGATATAACTATGGATTATTTGGAACCAAACCAACATTTGTTGTTGAAGGAGAAGTCCTGGGTGTGCATTCTGACGAAGAACAGCAAAGGTAATCCAATTTTTCTTATAGTAAATCTGAGTTTGGTGAGCACCAAACTTGGTGGGTGTCAAAATAGCTAGCCTGTGATGGCCGGGCTATCTACTCAGAATATTGAAAAATGTGCTTTCACCAAAAAGCTATTTTAAAATCTGACACCGCGATTGCATAAAGGAGTTCTGTATCTATAATTCTTAAAATAATTGTTATGTTTTTTGTGAACGTTTATCGTGAGTAATTTAGTAAAGTGTCATCTCTCGGTCGCGCACAGAAAACAGCTCTGGGGACATCCCACTATCCACTCACTCAAAGTTGTCATTATCCTTCATTTTTCAGAATAAAAGCCTGAAACAATGTCTAAAGACTGATCACAACTAGTGGAAGCTATAGGGAACGGAATCTTAGTCCTATCCCTTTAAATGGTGGATAGGCTTTCATTGGAAAAACAGCCATTTCAAAATAATGGCACTTCCTGGATGGATTTTCCTCAGGTTTTCACCTGCCATTTCAGTTCTGTTAAACTCAGACATTATTTTAACAGTTTTGGAAACTTTGGATTGTTTTCTATCTACATGCATATCATAGCTTCTGGGCCTGAGTAGCAGGCAGTTTATTTTGGGCACACTTTTCATCCGGAGATGAAAATAGTGCCCCCTACCCTAGTGAGGTTAACCACTTCCGGTTCCTCCAGGAAGCTTAGAATCAACACAGGTAGACCTCATAGTGGTCTGATGGATTGTCATCGAAGACAGTTTGATATGGCATTCATAACCCACATAGGCTTCTGGTTGAATTTAGGGGAGCAGGCAAATTATTCCTATGGGGAGAGAAGTCATTGCAAACTGTTTGATATAAACACCCTGTTTTCACTGTTAAGGATTAATACCACACAGTCAAGGTTAGGCTTGCACAGATCGGGAGGACCTTAGGAACGTTCCTGAGGTTGAATTGTGCTTCTAACCCTAACGGTTCTGCCGCTGTCACACAAAAGCACCTGAAATTTAGGCCAGGCTTCATTTTGGACCTACATTTTGCACTGTCGCTGCGGTCAGACCGAGTGAGCTACCGTCAAGCTGGGCATCTCGTTGAACTCGACACGGCCTAGAGATTATGGTCATGCAATTGCAGGCTCTGTGTGTCTTTAAAGTCTACCCCAATGAGGATATGCATTTGCTTTCAGCTTCCTGTGTCAACCAGAAGTGCCTTAAAAATTGGGGTCATAGGGGCTGTTTCAAAAGATTAAAATGGTCAGATCTTTCCAAAACTTCATATGTGTGATTAGGCAACCCTCATGAACTGTAAATCAGTCATTTCTCCCATCAGATTTCCAAGAAAAACACACACACAGCAAGGATGGAGTGACACAGTGTGGGGCTTACAGACACACAGAGCCTGCAATAGTTATCTTCGTTCGAACTATCAAAGCACCGTCAGATCTAAAGCTCTAAAACTTTAGAAACCTGTTCTAGAGCTCAAGTCGATAGTGCACGGTGAGTTATGTGGCTCTAGAAGGTTCTCAAATTGAGAAACAGCCTCGTACATTTGCAATAACTTTCATTCTTTTTGACCATCGTGAAAACAACAACATTTAGAAAAGTCCCAGAGTCGCAAGACTAGGTGCATTGAAACCGCCTCGGCCCATAGAGACGTACCCTAACGTTTCTGTCCGATAGCTCATTCAAGGACCCCATAGCAAAGCCCGGAAAAAGTGGATTTTCAACAACAATTAAGGTCGCTGCTCGGGCTCCAAATGACCTATCGAGCCGAAACTCGGGGTCGCCTCAGCTAGGCCTACACATAATGTCAGAACTGGATTCACAGCTACAACGTAACTACGTGTTTTATGTTTTTATTATGGTTTAAACAGAAGGCGCTGTGAATTTTGGGCTTGCCCTGAAATATGTGATAGTTGGCTTCTAACCGGGTTGGACAAAGTGGGTTTGGTGTCAGTTTGGTGTCAGAATGATATCTAATTGACTGATGGATGGTGAGTGCTGGCTGACTTTTGTCCATTTGCAATATGTTTAAACAGTGATAGACCATCACCAAATTGACATTCTGAAATAAACACCAACGAGTGATGGAGAGGAACCAGAATCACTGCCCAGCCATCATGAGTTCATCGGGCCAGTCAATTTTGCATTTCTGTAGTATTTTTGAGCATGTCAAATTTGTGATGGCAAATGCCCATTGAAACATATTGCAAATGGACAGCCGTGCACCTGGTGAATGGAACGGGTTACCAGGAGCAAATTTTTGAAATGGTTTTGAATGCCTTTAGGAGGGTGCAAGGGGTCCACGGCTGGGTAGGGAGCACCCCCCACCCGTGCCCATCCAAAAAAAGTTTTTAAAAAAATGACAGAGTCCCACTTCTCCCTCATCATACATGACATAGACCTTCTAGGTTGATTCATGTCTTAACATAGTGCTTTATATCATTTGGGCAGTATAAATGCCATTTGGACATGGTTCACTGACTTTTGGGTTTGGAAACCGACTTCCTATGATCATATATTGCAAATGGACATAACATCCTGACTTGGCACTTTCATATTGCATTTGGACATATGTTATGGCATTTGGCAATGGTTCACTGACTTTTGACTTCGACTTCCTATGATATCATATTGAAAATGGACAAAACATATGCCTTATGACAAGTAAAAAAAATATGACAATAAGATATGACAAAGGTATGTTCATACAGTTCTTATATATGTATAATTGGCCAAAAAATGCAGGGGGTATTCCCTTACACAAGCTGTTATCACAAAGTTGGAAGCAGAGAATTGTCTAGAATGTCATTGTAATATACTGTATAATGTTATATGCCATTTAGCAGATGCTTTAATCCAAAGTGACTTACAGTGGCTTGCGAAAGTATTTTGTTGCCTTACAACCTGGAATTAAAATGGATGGGGGTTTGTATCATTTGATTTACACAAAATGCCTACCACTTTGAAGATGCAAAATATATTTTATTGTGAAACAAACAAGAAATAAGACAAAAAAAGAAACTTGAGCGTGCATAACTATTCACCCCCCCCCCCCCCCCAAAGTCAATACTTTGTAGAGCCACCTTTTGCAGCAATTACAGCTGCAAGTATCTTGCGGTATGTCTCTAAGCTTGGCACATCTAGCCACTGGGATTTTTGCCCATTCTTCAAGGCAAAACTGCTCCAGCTTCTTCTAGTTGGATGGGTTCTGCAGGTATACAGCAATCTTTAAATCATACCACAAATTCTCAATTGGATTGAGGTCTGGGATTTGACTAGGCCCTTCCAAGACTTTTAAATGTTTCCCCTTAAACCACTTGAGTGTTGCTTTAGCAGTATGCTTAGGGTCATTGTCCTGCTGGAAGGTGAACCTCCATTCTAGTCTCACAATTCTCAAAGACTGAAACAGGTTTCTCTCAAGAATTTCCCTGTATTTAGCACCATCCATCATTCCTTCAATTCTGACCAGTTTCCCAGTCCCTGCCAATGAAAAACATCCCCACAGCATGATTCTGCCGCCACCATGCTTCACTGTGGGATTGGTGTTCTTGGGGTGATGAGAGGTGTTGGGTTTGCACCAGACATAGCACTTTCCTTGACGGCCAAAATGCTCAGTTTTAGTCTCATCTGACCAGAGTTCCTTCTTTCATATGTTTGGGGAGTCTCCCACATGCCTTTTGGTGAACACCAAACGTGTTTGCTTATTTTTTTCTTGAAGCAATGGCTTTTTTTCTGGCCACTCTTCTGTAAATCCCAGCTCTGTGGAGTGTACGGCTTAAAATGGTCCAATGGACAGATACTCCAGTATCCGCTGTGGAGCTTTGCAGCTCCTTCAGGGTTATCTTTGGTCTCTTTGTTGCCTCTCTGATTAATAATGCCCTCCTTGCCTGGTCTGTGAGTTTTGGTGGGCAGCCCTCTCTTGGCAGGTTTGTTGTGGTGCTCTATTCTTTCCATTCTTTAATAATGGATTTAATGGTGCTCCGTGGGATGTTCAAAGTTTCTGATATTTTTTTAAAGCCCAAGTACTTCTCCTGTGGTGGTTCATTTCTTTACTATCAAATGAGGAGAGACAAACTTATCACACAAGTCAGTTACACTTAAACTAAATATTTAATAGTGAGAGCTTTGCAATAGCAATGGCTTGTCGATGAATCACCGTCTCTTTGATTATTCATTGAGAGCGGCGAGACAAAAGTACAAAAGTCTTTCATAGCCAAGATCCACCCCCTAGTCGACATAACAAACCACACATGTTTTTAACGGGTCACAAGGTAAGACTTTTAAATGAGAATTGAGTATCCCATAGCCAGATAGCATTCGCCATAAATTATCATTCAGTTTGGCCCCTAAGACGAGGTTCCAATCTCATTCCTGGTACTTCATAGCACAGAACACCAACTCATCCAATGGCATAAATCAATTGTCAACTCCAGATACTCCCATCTCAAGTAAAACCCCTTCTTGACCCCACTCCTGGACAAGCTCACTGAGGGTAGTGAGCCTCTAGGTCATACACTATCCCAGGATAAGTGCAACATCAGAGATGACATACGATGCTTTCAGACACTACCACACACATCCCCAATGCCATAGGAGAGAGTGACTGGCGCACAGACATTTTGGAGACAAGTAATTGGTTCCCCATTAATCATGCATCTCTTCACATGGTTTAAGAATAGGTAGACACATTCACATATGAAGACAATGTTCCCTCCTGTCCTCTTCCCTTTCTGATATTCTGCATAGCACCAGGGACATGTGAAAGACAAGCCTGACCTCTCCCCTCTCTGGGCCCCAGGTGACTGAGCCCCAGCTGAGGGAAGAAGTGCAACTGTCAACACCAGAGTCCGAATGGATACATTCTAATAACAAGTATATCACATAAGCATATTATGCAGAGAAGACATCTTAATTATCTATGTTACACAACTAATTCCGATTCTTCCGCCACACTCCACAACTTTGTACCTGACCATTTTGGAGAGCTCCTTGGTCTTCATAGTGCCGCTTGGTTGGTGGTGCCTCTTGCTTAGTTGTGTTGCAGACTCTGGAGCCTTTCAGAACAGGTGTATATATACTGAGATCATGTGACAGATCATGTGATACTTAGAGTGCACACAGGTGGACTTTATTGAACTAATTATGTGACTTCTGAAGGTAATTGGTTGCACCAGAACTTATTTAGGGGCTTCTTAGCAAAGGGGCCCTAAACATATGCACGCACCACTTTTCCGATTTTTTTGGGGTACATTTTTTAAACAGGTCATTTTTTTCATTTCACTTCACCAATTTGGACTATTTTGTGTATGTCCAATACATGAAATCAAAATCAAAATCAATTTAAATTACAGGCTGTAATGCAACAAAATAGGAAAAACGCCAAGGGGGTGAACACTTTTGCAAGGCACTGTACAGTCATGAATGCATAAATGTAACATATGGGTGGTCCAGGGACATGAACCCACTACCCTGATATTACAAGCACCATGTTCTACCAACTGAGCTACAGTATAAAGGACCAGTAGCGTTAAAATTTCCCTTCACTGGAACTAAGGGGCCTAGCCCTAACCATGAAAACAGCCCCAGACTACTATTCCTCCTTCACCAAACTTTACATTTAGTACAATGCATTGGGGAAAGTAGCCTTCTCCTGGCATCGCCAAACCTAGATTAGTCCATCGGAATGCCAGATGGTGAAGCATGATTCATGACTCCAGAGAACACGTTTCCACTGCTCAAGAGTCCAATGGCAGAAAGCTTTACACCACTCCAGCCGACGCTTGGCATTGCGCATGGTGACCTTAGGTTTGTGTGCGGCTGCTCGAATGGAAACCCATTTTATGAAGCTCCAGATGAAAAGTTATTGTGCTGACATTGCTTTCAGAGACAGTTTGGAACTCGGTAGTGAGTGTTACAACCAAGGACAGATGATTTTTACGTGCTACTCGCTGCAGCACTCGGCAGTCCTGTTCTGTGACCTTGAGTGGCCTACCCCTTCACGGCTGAGCCATTGTTGCTCCTAGACATTTCCACTTCACAATAATTGCACTTACAGCAGCTCTAGCATGGCAGAAAATTGATGAACTGACTTGTTGGAAAGGTGGCATCCTATGACGGTGCCACTTTAAAAGTCATTGAGCTGTTCAGTAAGGCCCTTCTACTGCCAATGTTTGTTTTTGGAGATTGCATGGCTGAGTCCTCGATTTTATACACCTATCAGCAATGGGTGTGGCTGAAATAGCCGAAGGGGTGTCCAAATACTTTTGAATATTTAGTGTCTATATACAGTATATGTATACACAGTTCCTTCAGAAAGTATTCAGACCCCTTGACTTTTTCCACATTTTGTTACATTACAGCCTTAAAAACATCATCCGCGAGATGTTCCTACAACTTGACTGGAGTCCACCTGTGGTAAATTTAAGGTGAAACATAGTGGTGGCAGCATCATGGTGTGCGGATGTTTTTCAGTGGCAGGGACTGAGTTATAGTCAGGTGTGAGACAAAGATGAATCAACCAATGTACAGAGAGATCCTTGATGAATACCGGCTCCAGCGCGCTCAGGACCTCAGACTGGGGCAAAGGTTCACCCTCCAAAAGGACAACAGCCCTAAGCACACAGCCAAGACAATGCAGGTGTCACGACTTCCGCCGAAGTTGGCCCCTTTCCTTGTTCGGGCGGCGTTCGGCGGTCGATGTCACCGGCCTTCTAGCCATCGCCGATCCACTTTTCATTTTCCATTTGTTTTGTCCTTGTCTTACACACCTGGTTTCATTCCCCCAATTACTTGTTCATTATTTAACCCTCTGTTCCCCCATGTTTGTTTGTGAGTGATTGTTTGTATGTAGTACGGTCTGTTATTGTGGGCTAGATTATAGCGTTGTATTATTGATTCTTTGAGTAAATTACGTTTATTACTCATATCTGCTGTGCTGTGCCTGATTCCTCTACACCAGCTACACACATGCATATTACAGCAGGAATGACTTTGGGACAAGTCTCTGAATGTCCTTGAGTGGCCCAGCCAGAGCCTGGACACGAACCCGATCGAACATCTCTGGAGAGACATGAAAATAGCTGTGCAGCAACGATCCCCATACAACCTGAAAGAGCTTGAGAGGATCTGCAGAGAAGAATGGGAGAAACTCCCCAAATACAGATGTGACGATCTTGTAGCGTCATGCCTAAGACTCAATGCTGTAATCGCTGCCAATGGTGCTTTAACAAAGTACTGAGTAAATGTGATATTCCCCCCCCCAAAAAAATTACCTTATTTTAGTATTGTGTGTAGATTGATAAGGGGAAAAAACAATTTCAAAATGTAAGCCTGTAACTTAACAAAAAGAATACTTTCCGAGGGCAGCGTGTATATATATACACTGCTCAAAAAAATAAAGGGAACACTAAAATAACACATCCTAGATCTGAATGAATGAAATAATCTTATTAAATACTTTTTTCTTTACATAGTTGAATGTGCTGACAACAAAATCACACAAAAATAATCAATGGAAATCCAATTTATCAACCCATGGAGGTCTGGATTTGGAGTCACACTCAAAATTAAAGTGGAAAACCACACTACAGGCTGATCCAACTTTGATGTAATGTCCTTAAAACAAGTCAAAATGAGGCTCAGTAGTGTCTGTGGCCTCCATGTGCCTGTATGACCTCCCTACAACGCCTGGGCATGCTCCTGATGAGGTGGTGGATCTGATGAGGTGGTGGATCCTGAGGGATCTCCTCCCAGACCTGGACTAAAGCATCCGCCAACTCCTGGACAGTCTGTGGTGCAATGTGGCGTTGGTGGATGGAGCGAGACATGATGTCCCAGATGTGCTCAATTGGATTCAGGTCTGGGGAACGGGCGGGCCAGTCCATAGCATCAATGCCTTCCTCTTGCAGGAACTGCTGACACACTCCAGCCACATGAGGTCTAGCATTGTCTTGCATTAGGAGGAACCCAGGGCCAACCGCACCAGCATATGGTCTCACAAGGGGTCTGAGGATCTCATCTCGGTACCTAATGACAGTCAGGCTACCTCTGGCGAGCACATGGAGGGCTGTGCGGCCCCCCAAAGAAATGCCACACCATGACTGACCCACCGCCAAACCGGTCATACTGGAGGATGTTGCAGGCAGCAGAACGTTCTCCGCGGCATATCCAGACTCTGTCATGTCTGTCACGTGCTCAGTGTGAACCTACTTTTATCTGTGAAGAGCACAGGGCGCCAGTGGCAAATTTGCCTTATCTTGGTGTTCTCTGGCAAATGCCAAACGTCCTGCACGGTGTTGGGCTGTAAGCACAACCCCCACCTGTGGACGTCGGGCTCTCATACCACCCTCATGGAGTCTGTTTCTGACCGTTTGAGCAGACACATGCACATTTGTGGCCTGCTGGAGGTAATTTTGCAGGGCTCTGGCAGTGCTTCTCCTGCTCCTCCTTGCACAAAGGCGGAGGTAGCGGTCCTGCTGCTGGGTTGTTGCCCTCCTACGGCCTCCTCCACATCTTCTGATGTACTGGCCTGTCTCCTGGTAGCGCCTCCATGCTCTGGACACTACGCTAACAGATACAGCAAACCTTCTTGCCACAGCTCGCATTGATGTGCCATCCTGGATGAGCTGCACTACCTGAGCCACTTGTGTGGGTTGTAGACTCTGTCTCATGCTACCACTAGAGTGAAAGCACCGCCAGCATTAAAAAATGACCAAAACATCAGCCAGGAAGCATAGGAACTGAGAAGTGGTCTGTGGTCCCCACCTGCAGAACCACTCCTTTATTGGGGGTGTCTTGCTAATTGCCTATAATTTCCACCTGTTGTCTATTCCATTTGCACAACAACATGTGAAATTTATTGTCAATCAGTGTTGCTTCCTAAGTGGACAGTTTGATTTCACAGAAGTGTGATTGACTTGGAGTTACATTGTGTTGTTTAAGTGTTCCCTTTATTTTTTTGAGCAGTGTATATATGCCTGGTCTTTGCACAACGGTAACACGACCACGTGTTATATATATATATATTTAAACAATTCTAGGAGGTAGAAATGTTGTTCAGTTTATTGTGAAATTGTTGCACTAACTCACCAAATCCTGGCTGACTTTGATAGGGTCCTTGAACACGGTCCAAACCACAGTCTCATTGCAGTTTGGAGTGGTCAGGGAGCCAAGGTAACGGTAGTATTTGGTACGGTCCACCCCTTCCAGGAGTTCATCCAATGAAATAGCATGAGTAATGTTTGCAATATCATCTTAATAAAGGAAGAAAGAAAAAACATATACTGAAATCATATGCTACTATTGAACAATAAAATCACTCATTTTGAATTCAAAGAGAAATACAAATCCCTCTTCCAAACTTTATTTTGACGAAGTAGTTCTTGATCAAATCATGATCAAATCATAACCAGTCAAATCTCTCCTCTCACCTTTTAGTGTGATGTTGGCCAAGTAGGATGTCAGAGTATTCCAGGCTGCTGGTGAACCAGTCACATTGCCCGGTATGGCCTGTTGCAAAAAATGTACTTTAATAACAAAAAACAGCAATAAAACATTGAAATGCCCAATCTAAAATGGAAAAATGGATGCCATTTCTAGGAAGGTTAAAGCATCCTCTCACCTCTATGAAGAAACCAAGAGCAGCGAGTCCCATGCTGTCTGTAACGGCTGTGGTCGTGTTACCGTTGTGCGAAGACTTGGCATTTACTATGTGCAACTGAAAGGTGAAGCATAACAGTTGATGTAAAAAGTTATCTGAATCCATTGGAAAATTCAAACATTGTAATGATACATTTAAAAAAGGTAGACTACAATCTGCCATATTTACAGCTTTTAAAAGGTAATTTAAATTAATGATATATATGCCCCTGATTCTTGAGGAATATAACTTATAAATGCCTCATAAGTTCAGTACAACCGTCAGACTATTGCACTATCTATGAAAAATCTGAGAGTGGTTACATTTACCCATTCGTCAGTTTTCTAGTAAACCAAGTTGCATGGCTGCAGTTTGGCTGGGGGGGGGGGAATAGTACTAAGCCTAAACGAATAACTTGACATTGATCCATGGCAGTATGGTATATGTACATCAGTGGAGGCTCCTCCGAGATGGAAGGGGAAGACCATCCTCCTCAGTGAATTTCATGAAAATAAAATGAGTGAAAGATTAAAAAAGTTATCCTTTTTAGATAAAACTATACTCAATACAGTATATTCACATCACCAAATAACACACAGTTTTTCAATGCAGGTCTACATTAGCCTCAACAGCACTCTTTATGGTAGTACCATGGTGTAGCCAAAGGACAGCTGGTTCTCACCTCCTTCTATAGACTTACACAGTAATTATGACAACTTCTGGAGGATGTCCTCCAACCTATCAGAGCTCTCGCACTGACATGTTGTCCACCCAATCAAAGGATCAGAGAATGAATCTCGTACTGAAGGTTTTTCTTGGAAAGGTTTTTTCGCCTGGTTACAGACAGCTGATGTGTTGTCCACTGAAGTTCACAAGCGAATAGAAACGGTGAGAGGAGGCGAGTACGTAGATGTGAGAAGGAATTATATAATGAGCAAATGAGTCATGCTGTTTATGTGGCTGCTTTGAAAGTGAACTGTGTTTATGTGTGATCAGGGGTGTATTTATACTGCCGATTCTGTTGAAAATAATGCTTCTTAAACGGAAGCAAACGGAGTGAAACAGGAATAAACATACCTGAATTTGTCCAATAGAAACTCTCGTTTGCAACTGTTGGACTAAGGATTACACCCTAGATCAGCTATATGCAGGCAAGAGTATGCAAGGCGGTATTGAATGTGTCACTGTCTGTCACATCTCAACATTTTCTCTCAACCTGTGCACCTACTGTACGTTGTAAATACTTTATTCATAGGCTAGATTGTAGCAACCGCATGATGTGTATAGGGAACAATTGAGTATCATGTAGTAGCCTAAACCTATCTATGTTACAATGAGCTGGGTGAATGGAATATGAATGACAGTCATCCAATATGCTGTAAAAGAAATAAGGCCATGCTCATAATTTTTTTTAAAGGTCCTCCCTCATCTTAAACGGCACCAACCGCCACTGATGTGCATCAGTATGAGAAGTGTCACCCCATGTGACATGGGCTACATTCAAATTCTCTACCCTTCTCCGTAACTGTACTCATACACTTCCTTTCATGAATTTCAAAGGAATGGACTAGTGTTTGCAATATAGTGGAAACTCCCTCCAGCCATGCTTGCATCAATCCATGAAAGAGTGAGGGGGGGGGGGGGGGGTGAATGAGGGGACACTTCTGGAGAAAGGTAGAGAATCAGAATTACCTCCATGGGGTAATGGGTTCCATCCACTGTGTGCTCCGACCCAGGGACAGAGGTACCGTTGCCCCAGTGCAGGTGAAACTGCAGGCTGTCATAGGCATTAGACAGGGCCCCGCCTGCAATCTGGACTCCACTCGTCAGCTTGACTTTGACTGAAAGAAAGAAAACACCAACAAAACGAGAGGAATTGGTTCAATTTCTAACAAATTCCATGTTTGGTACATACAGTGCATTTGGAAAGTTTTCAGATCCCTTTACTTTTTCCACATTTTGTTAGTTACAGCCTTATTCTAAAAGATAATAAATAAAAAAAGTTGTGATCAATCTACTTACAATACCCATAATGACAAAGTGAAAACCGTTTTTTTGAATTTTGCAAATGTATTATAAATAAAAAACTGAAATACCTTATTTACATAAGTATTCAGGCCCTTTGCTATCAGACTCGAAATTGAGCTCAGGTGCATCCTGTTTCCATTGATCATCCTTGAGATGTTTCTACAGCTTGATTGGAGTCCACCTGTGGTAATTTCAATTGATTGGACATGATGTGGAAAGGCACACACCTGTCTATATAAGGTCCCACAGTTGACAGTGCATGTCAGAGCAAAAACCAAGCCATGAGGTCGAAGGAAATGTCCATAGAGCTCCGGGACAGGATTGTGTCGAGGCACAGATCTGGGGAAGGGTACCAAAAAATGTCTGTGGCCTCCATCGTTCTTAAAAGGAAGAAGTTTGGAACCACCAAGATTCTTCCTAGAGCTGGTTGCCCAGCCAAACTGAGCAATCAGGGGAAAAGGGCCTAGGTCAGGGAGGTGACCAAGAATCTGATGGTCACTCTGACAGAGCTCAAGAGTTATTTTGTGGAGATGGGAGAAACTTACAGATGGACAACCATCTCTGATGCACTCCACCAATCAGGCCTTTATGTTGGAGTGGCCAGACGGAAGCCACTCCTCAGTAAGAGGCACATGGCAGCCAAAAGGCACCTAAAGACTGTCAGACAATGATAAAAAAGAGTATCTGGTCTAAAGATACCAAGATTGA
Source organism: Salmo trutta (assembly GCF_901001165.1). NCBI lineage: Eukaryota > Metazoa > Chordata > Actinopteri > Salmoniformes > Salmonidae > Salmo > Salmo trutta. The sequence continues at coordinate 37,538,856 of NC_042977.1, read as the reverse complement.
ACTCTTTGGCCTGAATGCCAAGCGTCACAACTGGAGGAAACCTGACACCATCCCTATGGTAAAGCATGGTGGTGGCAGCATCATGCTTTGGGATGCGGTAGGGACTGGGAGAATAGTCAGGATTGTGGGAAAGATTAACGGAGCAAAGTACAGAGAGATCCATGATGAAAACCTGTGAGAGAGTTATCAGGATCTCAGACTGGGGGCTATGGTTCACCTTCCAACAGGACAATGACCCTAAGCACACAGTCAAGACAACGCAGGAGTAGATTTGGGACAAGTCTCTGAATGTCCTTGAGTGGCCCAGCCAGAGCTTGGTACACATCCGGTGGATAGAGAGCCGTTTTTATGTTCAACATAGGAGGGCCAAGCACAGGAAGCAGCTCTTTCAGTAGTTTAGTTGGAATAGGGTCCAGTATGCAGCTTGAGGGTTTGGAGGCCATTATTATTTTCATCATTGTGTCAAGAGATATAGTACTAAAACACGTGAGTGTCTCCCTTGATCCTAGGTCCTGGCAGAGTTGTGCAGACTCAGGACAATGGAGCTTTGGAGGAATACCCAGATTTAAAGAGGAGTCCGTAATTTGCTTTCTAATGATCATGATCTTTTCCTCAAAGAAGTTCATAAATTTATTACTGCTGAAGTGAAAGCCATCCTCCATTTGCGAATGCTGCTTTTTAGTTAGCTTTGCGACAGTATCAAAAAGAAATTTCGGATTGTTCTTATTTTCCTCAATTAAGTTGGAAAAATAGGATGATCGAGCAGCAGTCAGGGCTCTTCGATACTGCACGGTACTGTCTTTCCAAGCTAGTCGGAAGACTTCCAGTTTGGTGTGGCGCCATTTCTGTTCCAATTTTCTGGAAGCTTGCTTCAGAGCTCGTGTATTTTCTGTATACCAGGGAGCTAGTTTCTTATGACAGATGTTTTTAATTTTTAGGGGTGCAACTGCATCTAGGGTATTGCGCAAGGTTAAATTGAGTTCCTAGGTTAGGTGGTTAACTGATTTTTGTCCTCTGACGTCCTTGGGTAGGCAGAGGGAGTCTGGAAGGGCATCAAGGAATCTTTGGGTTGTCTGAGAATTTATAGCACGACTTTTAATGCTCCTTGGGTGGGGTCTGAGCAGATTATTTGTTGCAATTGTAAACGCAATAAAATGGTGGTCCGATAATCCAGGATTATGAGGAAAAACATTAAGATCCACAACATTTATTCCATGGGACAAAACTAGGTCCAGAGTATGACTGTGGCAGTGAGTAGGTCCAGAGACATGTTGGACAAAACCCACTGAGTCGATGATGGCTCCGAAAGCCTTTTGGAGTGGGTCTGTGGACTTTTCCATGTGAATGTTAAAGTCACCAAAAATTAGAATATTATCTGCTATGACTACAAGATCCGATAGGAATTCAGGGAACTCAGTGAGGAACACTGCATATGGCCCAGGAGGCCTGTAAACAGTAGCTATAAAAAGTGAGTGAGTAGGCTGCATATATTTCATGACTAGAAGCTCAAAAGACGAAAACGTCATTGTTTTTTTTTTGTAAATTGAAATTTGCTATCGTAGATGTTAGCAACACCTCCGCCTTTGCCGGATGCACGGGGGGTATGGTCACTAGTGTAACCAGGGGGTAAGGCCTCATTTAACACAGTAAATTCATCAGGCTTAAGCCATGTTTCAGTCAGGCCAATCACATCAAGATTATGATCAGTGATTAGTTCATTGACTATAACTGCCTTGGAAGTGAGGGATCTAACATTACGTAACCCAATTTTGAGATGTGAAGTATCACAATCTCTTTCAATAATGTCAGGAATGGAGGAGGTCTTTATACTAGTGAGATTACTAAAGCGAACACCGCCATTTTTAGACTTGACCCGATCTAACATCTCTGGAAAGACCTGAAAATAGCTGTGCAGTGACTCCCCCCATCCAACCTGACAGAGCTTGAGAGTAACTGCAGAGAAGAATGGGAGAAACTCCACAAATACAGGTGTGCCAAGCTTGTAGCGTCATACCCAAGAAGACTCGAGGCTGAGTAAAGCGTCTGAATACTTATGTAAATGTAATATTTCCGTATCGTTTTTATTATACATTTGCAAAAATGTCTGTTTATTATGGGATATTGTGTATATTGATAAAGGGAAAAAACTATTTAACGTAAGAAAATATATAAAAAGTCAAAGGGTCTGAATATTTTCCAAATGCACTGTATGTACCAAACCAGGAATTTTCCTCAAGTGGGGACTTTGAGTGTATGGATTGAGAGGCAAGGCATCCATCCATTCTCCTCACCAGTTTTGCCAGTGTTCTTGATATTCTTCATTGTATAATTGTCTCCGTATTTGGTGAAGGTGAAGGTTGTCAGGGTTGCATCAACCACTGCCGATGCGGAGACAATATTGATGGGAGACTGTCGCGATCCATTGCAATGTTCTGAGGCAATGGTGGGCCAAGTGGTGTCACCTTAACATATTATCAATCATACCATGGTGTCAATGTACCTTATGTTTATAGGGGTCACATTATATGCTAACACATTAATTCTATAGTCTGTTATCCACCACCATCACAATCAATTCAAAGCAAATGCTTCATGTACAATTTGTGAATAAAAATAACACTGTAACCAATGGGTAAAACCAATACTTACCACAACTAGGATCATGGTAACACCACGCTGATAAGAAGGGAAAAAGTTATGCAAAGTGTCACAAAAATAATAGTAGAAGACAGTCACAGTGCAACAAAATAATATAATAATCACTTACAACAGCCTGCAGCACTGATTGCAGTGAGGACAAATAGAGCCGCATTGATAACCACAAGTCGATTCATCTGAAAGCAAGGAAAAGGCAATTATAAATGAAGCCGGACATCCATTTGACTTTTATTTCAATATCCACAGACATACAGTTTTGATCCGGTATGGACCAGCCTTGATTTCAATGTCCACAATCTCCACAACGTCCAAAAACATAGACGTCTGTGATTGGTTCAGATTTGGTCCCGTCCGGACCAGCATTGATTTTACGCAAACATAGATGTCTATGTTTGTGGACGTTGCGGATGTTATGGACGCTAAAATCAAGGCCATCTGTGGATGTTGAAATCAAGGAAAGGGCGGACTGACCCAATTTCAACCACCTTTTAACATCCTTGGCAAGTTTGGACTCTACTCAACTATGCTCTACTGTACTGCCCTGTACTGTACTGTCCAAACTCAGACCGTTTATGATTGGTTCAGATTTGGTCAACCAAATTTAGTCTTGTTCGGGGGTGGAGCTCATTAGTACAATAGGCAGTGTACTTTGCAAGTGTTTATTTTTACATTTACATTTTGGGCATTTAGCAGACTCTCTTAACGAGAGTGACTTACAGTCAGTGCATTCAATGGTAATGCTTCATTTAAGAGGTCCTTATTACAGTGCAATTACATGTGTAATTACCCATTAACAAGCATCTTAGGTAATTGTAATAACTCCTAGATACACTGTTATAACAACATGTAACTGGTGTAAATTGCAGTCTGTAATTAGAGGCGTAAAAACAAATGCTTGTTACCATGCTTGTTATAACATTCACAAATTTAGTGCTTAGTTTCTTCTCATCTGCATCCGATTCAGTAATAACTGTCACAAGGTTGTAATTGCTTGTGGACAAATGTGATAGATGTCTGATATTGCAAAGGTTGGAGGCTCAATAGGCTCTAATTACCTACCCGTGAATACTCACTCTTAAAATCTCCACTCAATGTTGTTGCTAGCACTTGCCCCCGTATAAAAAAGTATAAATCAAATCAAATACCATGAAATGCTTACATACAAGCCCTTAAACAACAATGCAGTTCAAGAAATAAAGTTAAGAAAATATTTACAAACTAAACTAAAGTAAAAAATCGATCCACGATCATCTCCTTTGTCTTGATCATGTTGAGGGAGAGGTTGTTGTCCTGTACTGCCAGGTCTTTGACCTCCTCCCTATAGGCTGTCTGATCACTATCGGTGATCAGGCCTACCACTGATGTGTCGTCAGCAAACTTAATGACGGTGTTGGAGTCGCGCTATGCCACGCAGTTGTGGGTGAATAGGGAGTACAGGAGGGGACTAAGCACGCACCCCTGAGGGGCCACAGTGTTGAGGATCAGCATGGCAGATGTGTTGTTGCCTACCCTTACCACCTGGGGGTGGCCCTTCAGGAAGTCCAGGATCCTGTTGCAGAGGGAGATATTTAGTCCCAGGGTCCTTAGTTTAGTGATTAGCTTCGTGGGCACAATGGTGTTGAACGCAGAGCTGTAGTCAATGAATAGCATTCTCACAACGGGGTTCCTTGTGTCTAGTTGGGAAAGGGCAGAGTGGAGTGCGATTGAGGATCTGTTGGGGCGGTATGCTAATTGGACTGCGTCTAGAGTTTCTGACACTTCATGGCTACTGACGTGAGTGCTACGGGACAGTAGTCATTTGAGCAGGTTAACTTTGCTTTCTTGGGCACAGGGACTATGGTGGCCTGCTTGAAACATTTAGGTATTACAGACTTGGTCAGGGAGAGGTTGAAAATGTCAATGAAGACACTTGCCAGTTGGTCTGCACATGCTCTGTGTACACGTCCTGGTAATCTGTTTGGCCCCGCAGCCTTGTGAATGTTGACCTGTTTAAAGGTCTTGCTCACATCGGCTACGGAGAGCGTGATCACACAGTCGTCCGGAACAGCTGGTGCTCTCATGCATGCTTCAGTGTTCCTTGCCTCGAAGCGAGCATAAAAGGCATTTAGCTCGTTTGGTAGGCTCGCGTCACTGGGCAGCTCGCGGCTGAGTTTCCCTTTGTAGTTCGTAATAGTTTGCAAGCACTGCCATATCCGACGAGCGTCAGAGCCGGTGTAGTAGGATTCAGTCTTAGTCCTGTATTGATGCTTTTCCTGTTTGTTGGTTCATCTACAGTTGAAGTTGGAAGTTTACATACACTTAGGTTGGAGTCATTAAAACTCATTTTTCAACCACTCCACAAATATCTTGTTAACAAACTATAGTTTTGGCAAGTCGGTTAGGACATCTACATGTGCATGACACAAGTAATATTTCCAACAACTATTTACAGACAGATTTTTTCACTTATAATTCACTGTATCATAATTCCAGTGGGTCAGAAGTTTACATACACTAAGTTGACTGTGCCTTTAAACAGCTTGGGAAATTCCAGATAATGATGTCATGGCTTTAGAAGCTTCTGATAGGCTAATTGACATAATTTGAGTCAATTGGAGGTGCACCTGTGGATGTATTTCAAGGCCTACCTTCAAACTCAGTGTCTCTTTGCTTGACATCATGGGAAAATCCTAAGAAATCAGCCAAGACCTCAGAAAAAAAATTGTAGACCTCCACAAGTCTGGTTCATCCTTGGGAGCAATTTCCAAACTCCTGAAGGTACCACATTCATCTGTACAAACTATAGTATGCAAGTATAAACACCATGGGACCATGCAGCAGTCATACTGCTCAGGAAGGAGACGCGTTCTGTCTCCTAGAGATGAACGTACTTTGGTGCGAAAAGTGCAAATCAACCCCAGAACAACAGCAAACGACCTTGTGAAGACGCTGGAGGAAACAGGTACAAAAGTATCTATATCCACAGTAAAATGAGTCCTATATCGGCATAACCTGAAAGGCCGCTCAGCAAGGAAGAAGCCACTGCTCCAAAACTGGCATAAAAAAGCCAGACCACGGTTTGACACTGCACATGGGGATAAAGATCGTACTTTTTGGAGAAATGTCCTCTGGTCTGATGACGCAAAAATACAACTGTTTGGCCATAATGACCAGCGTTATGTTTGGAGTAAAAAGGGGGAGGGTTGCAAGCCGAAGAACACCATCCCAACCGTGAAGCAAGGGGGTGGCAGCATCATGTTGTGGGCGTGCTTTACTGCACATCATGTAGATGGAAAAGGATGTGGATATATTGAAGCAACATCTCAAGTCATCAGTCAGGAAGTTAAAGCGGTCTTCCAAATGGACAATGACCCCAAAGTTGTGGCAAAATGGCTTAAGGACAACAAAGTCAAGGTATTGGAGTGGCCATCACAAAGCCCTGACCTCAATCCTATAGAAAATGTGTGGGCAGAACTGATAAAGCGTGTGCAAGCAAGGAGGCCTACAAACCTGACTCAGTTACACCAGCTCTGTCAGGAGGAATGGGCCAAAATTCACCCAACTTATTGTGGGAATCTTGTGGAAGGCTAGCCGAAACGTTTGACCCAAGTTAAACAATTTAAAGGCAATGCTACCAAATACTAATTGAGTGTATGTACACTTCTGACCCACTGGGAATGTGATAAAAGAAATTAAAGCTGAAATAAATCATTCTCTCTGCTATTATTTTGACATTTCACATTCTTAAAATGAAGTGGTGATCCTAACTGACCTAAAACAGGGTATTTTAACTAGGATTAAATGTCAGGAATTGTGAAAAACTGAGCTTAAATGTATTTGGCTAAGGTGTATGTAAACTTTCGACTTCAACTCTAAGGGCATAGCAGGATTTCTTATAAGCGTCTGAATTGGTGTCCCGCTCCTTGAAAGCGGCAGCTCTTGTCTTTCGCTCAGTGCGGTTGTTACCTGTAGTCCATGCCTTCTGGTTGGAATATGTATGTACTGTCACTGTTTGGATAACTTTGTCGATGCACTTCTTGATGAAGCCGATGACTGAGGTGGTATACTCCTCAAAGCCATTGGATGAATCCCAGAACATATTCCAATCTGTGCTAGCAAAACAGTCCTGTAGCGTAGCATCCTTGTCTTCTAACCACTTCCGTATTGAGCGAGTCACTGGTATTTCCTGCTTTAGTTTTTGCTTGTTAGCAGCAATCAGGAGGATACAATAATGGTCAGATTTGCCAAATGGTGGGTGAGGGAGAGCTTTGTATGCATCTCTGTGTGTGGAGGAAAGGTGGTCTAGAGTTTTTTTTTTCCACTGGTAGCACATGTGACATGCTGGAAGAAATTAGGTAAAACGGATTTGAGTTTGCCTGCATTAATGTTCCCTGCCACTAGGAGCACCGCTTCTGGATGGACATTTTCTTGTTTGCTTATGGCCTTATACAGTGGTCTTAGTGCCAGCATCGGTTTGTGGTGTTAAATAGACGTCTACGAAAAATATAGATGAAAAGTCTCTTGGTAGATAGTGTGGTCTACAGTTTATCATGAGGTACTATTGTTCAGGCGAGCAATACCTCGAGACCTCTTCAATATTAGACATCGCGCACCAGCTGTTATTGACAAATAGACACACACCACCACCCCTCGTCTTACCAGACATAGCTGTTCTGCAGATGCACGGAAAACTTAGCCAAGTGTATATTATCCGTGCCGTCGTCCAGCCACGACTCAGTGAAACATAAGATATTACAGTTTTTAATGTCCCGTTGGTAGGATTGTCTCGAACGGAGATCATCCAGTTTATTTTCCAGCGATTGGAAGTTGGCCAATAGAATGGACTGTAGAGGCGGGTTACCCACTCGCCGACCAATTCTCACAAGGCACCCCGATCTCTGCCCCCTGTATTTCCGTCTTTTCTTCACGCGAATGACAGGGATTTGGGCCTGGTCTCGGAGAAGCAGTATATCCTTCACGTCGGACTCATTAAAGAAAAAATGTCCAGTTCGCGGTGAGTAATCTCTGTTCTGATATCCAGAAGTTATTTTTGGTCATAAGAGACGGTCGATGTGAAACAATGTGAAAAAAGCACACAAAATAGCACAGTTGGTTAGGAGCCCGTAAAACGGCAGGCATCCCCTCCGTTGCCATACCATCTGGGTTAACTTGATTGAGTTTACAAAAACAGATCAGATATTGTCCACACGGGTGTCATCACGTATCATAATAAAATGTTTTGCTCATAATGAATGTGTACGTTACCGATTATGACAACCTGGCCCTCTGTGTGTCACGAGTCCTACCGACGGTGGCGCCCCCTCCTGCTCGGGTGGCGCTCGGCGGTCACCTCAGGTGAGTCAGCACCAGACTCGCCCAGAACCCCCTGTTGGTCATGTGTTTTTGCCTGTTTCATTTTCTAACTTTTTTCCCTCTTCCCAGCATAGGGCGCTAGTCGATTCGGGCGCAGCTGGGAACTTTATGGACCGTGGACTTGCCATTAAGCTGGGCATTCCACGGGTGCCGATAGATTCCCCCTTCCCCGTGCACTCCTTAGATAGCCGACCATTAGGGTCAGGGCTAGTCAGGGAGTCTACGGTGCCGCTGGACATGGTAACGCTGGGGAGTCATAAGGAAAGCATTAACTTTTTCCTTATTGATTCACCTGCGTTTCCGGTGGTGCTGGGGGTCCCCTGGCTGGCTGGTCACAATCCCCTCATTTCATGGAAACAGGGGGTTCTCCAGGGGTGGTCGGAGGAGTGTTCAGGGAGGTGTCTAGGAGTTTCCATAGGTGCCACGTCGGTGGAGAGTCCAGACCAGGTGTCCACCGTGCGCATTCCCCCTGAATACGCCGATTTGGCGATCGCTTTTTGTAAAAAGAGAGCGACTAAATTACCACCTCATCGACAAGGGGATTGTGCGATAGATCTCCAGGTTAACGCTGCGCTTCCCAGGAGTCACGTGTACCCCTTGTCACAAGAGGAGACGGTGGCTATGGAAACATACGTCACGGAATCCTTGGGACAGGGGTACATTCGGCCCTCCATCTCACCCGCTTCCTCGAGTTTCTTTTTTGTGAAGAAATAGGAGGGAGGTCTGCGTCCGTGCATTGATTATAGAGGTCTAAACGCGATCACGGTGGGGTTTAGTTACCCACTACCTCTTATCGCTACGGCGGTGGAATCATTTCCCGGAGCACAGCTCTTCACAAAATTGGATCTCAGGAGCGCGTATAACCTGGTGCGTATCAAGAAGGGAGATGAGTGGAAAACCGCCTTTAGTACCACATCAGGCCATTATGAGTACCTCGTCATGCCGTATGGGTTGAAAAATGCTCCAGCCGTCTTTCAATCCTTTGTTGACGAGATTCTCAGGGACCTGCACGGGCAGGGCGTGATTGTTTATATCGATGACATGATATATTCCGCCACCCGCTCCGCGCATGTGTCCCTGGTGCGCAAGGTGCTTGGTAGACTGCTGGAGCATGACCTATACGTTAAGGCTGAGAAGTGTGAGTTTTTCAAACGAGCCGTCTCCTTTCTGGGTTATCGCATTTCCACCACGGGGGTGGTGATGGAGTGTGACCGCGTTAAGGCCGTGCGTAATTGGCCGACTCCAACCACGGTGAAGGAAGTGCAGCGGTTCTTGGGCTTTGCAAACTACTACCGGAGGTTTATCCGGGGTTTTGGCCAGGTAGCGGCTCCCATTACCTCACTGCTGAAGGGGGGGCCGGCGCGTTTGAGATGGTCGACGGAGGCGGACAGAGCCTTCAAGAAGTTGAAGACACTGTTCACCGACGCGCCCGTGTTGGCGCACCCGGACCCGTCTTTAGCGTTCGTAGTAGAGGTGGACGCATCCGAGGCTGGGGTGGGTGCCGTGCTATCACAGCGCTCGGGTGCGCCACCGAAACTTCGCCCCTGTGCTTTCTTCTCAGGGAAGCTCAGTTCGGCGGAGCGTAATTACGATGTGGGGGACAGGGAGTTGCTAGCGGTAGTCAAAGCCTTGAGGGTGTGGCGACACTGGCTTGAGGGGGCTAAGCACCCCTTTCTCATCTGGACCGACCACCGAAACCTGGAGTACATCCGGGCAGTGAAGAGACTGAATCCACGTCAGGCAAGGTGGGCCATGTTCTTCGCCCGGTTTAGGTTTACCATCTCATATAGACCGGGTTCCCTTAATACTAAAGCCGACGCGCTGTCCCGTCTGTATGACACGGATGACCGACCCATCGATCCAACTCCCATCATTCCAGCGTCAAGGCTGGTGGCACCAGTGGTGTGGGAGGTGGACGCGGACATCGAGCGGGCACTGGTGTTGGAACCTGCGCCGACGCAGGTGCCCGAGGGGCGCATGTATGTGCCGCTCGATGTTCGCGATCGGTTGATTCGGTGGGCGCACACGCTACCTGCGGCGGGTCATCCTGGTGTAGAGAGGACAGTGCGGAGTCTAAGGGGGAAGTATTGGTGGCCCACCTTGGCTAAGGACGTGAGGTCATATGTCTCTTCCTGTTCGGTGTGTGCCCAGAGTAAGGCTCCTAGGCATTTACCGAGAGGGAAGTTACAGCCCCTCCCCATTCCGCAACGACCATGGTCGCACCTGTCTATCGACTTCCTGACAGATCTTCCCTCCTCTCAGGGGAACACTGCGATCCTGGTGGTTGTGGATCGGTTTTCTAAGTCCTGCCGTCTCCTCCCCTTGCCCGGTCTCCCTACGGCCCTGCAGACTGCGGAGGCCCTATTTACCCACGTCTTCCGGCACTACGGGCTGCCGGAGGATATTGTCTCTGATCGGGGTTCCCAGTTCACATCCAGGGTCTGGAAGGCGTTTATGGAGCGGCTGGGGGTCTCGGTCAGTTTAACCTCCGGTTATCCCCCCGAGAGCAATGGGCAGGCGGAGAGGGTGAACCAGGAGGTGGGCAGGTTCCTGAGGTCGTATTGCCGGGACCGGCCAGGGGAGTGGGCGAGGTATATTCCCTGGGCAGATTTAGCCCAGAACTCACTTCGCCACTCCTCTACTAACATGTCACCCTTCCAGTGTGTGTTAGGGTACCAGCCGGTCCTGGCCCCATGGCACCAGAGCCAGACCGAGGCTCCTGCGGTGGAGGACTGGGTTCAGCACTCCAAGGAGACCTGGAGAGCAGTACAGGACTCACTGAAGGAGGCCAGTGCCAGGCAGAAAAGGAGTGCTGACCGCCACCGCAGTGAGGCACCGGTGTTCGCACCGGGTGACAGGGTCTGGCTCTCGACCCGGAACCTGTCCCTCCGCGTGCCCTGCCGGAAGCTGGGGCCGCAGTGTGTGGGGCCCTTCAAAGTCCTGAGGAGGATAAACGAGGTGTGTTATCGGTTGCAACTCCCTTCCTATTACCGTATTAACCCCTCGTTTCATGTCTCTCCTCAGGCCGGTGGTAGCTGGTCCCCTACAAGAAGATGAGGTGCCGGAGGTCCCTCCACCCCCCCTGGACATCGGGGGGTCCCCGGCGTACAGCGTAAGGGCCATTCTGGACTCGAGACGCCGGGCGGGGGGCCTGCAGTACCTCGTGGACTGGGAGGGGTACGGTCCCTGGGAGGAGAGGTGCTGGGTGCCGACGGAGGACGTCTTGGACCCATCCATGTTGAAGGAGTTCCACCGCCTCCGTCCGGATCGCCCTGTGCCTCGTCCTCCGGGTCGGCCTCGAGGCCGGTGTCGGCGCGCTGCAGGAGCCGCGCGTCGGGGGGGTACTGTCACGAGTCCTACCGACGGTGGCGCCCCCTCCTGCTCGGGTGGCGCTCGGCGGTCGTCGTCACCGGCCTATTAGCTGCCACCGATTCCCTTTTTGTTTTTCCCTTTTTTTATGTTTTCTCACCTGCCCTGAGTTAGTCATTAGGAGGGCTATTTAGTTCAGCTGGCCCGCTTCCTATTGTGCGGGATTGTCTTTCTGTGTGTCGACTGCAGTTGGTTCGACTGTGCTTGTTTGTTGTATTTTTCCCTGTTGTTGGGAGCCCTTTAATTTTGTACGTTGTGGTTGATTAAAATTACCACACCGTGTTCGCTGCTTCCTGCGCTTCTTTCCGCCACACCACAGACAAGCCGTTACACTGTGCTATCCAAGTGAGAGGATAAACCCACAAGTACACCACAGGGCACATGCAATATAATTACTAGGTGTTATAATTCATTTTATTAACTAGCTAAATCCTGTGTATCTTGAGGGGTACTTTTAATTAATGTGTACTTATATAATACTTTACCCATCCTGACAACCCTGACCAAATTTTAAAGCTTCTGGAAGCACCATCCAAGTGAGAATGTCCCATCATGTAACCTTGCAAGGTTACATGATGGAATAAGAGTTTGTCTTATGACCATTTTAAGTGCATTTATAAGCCATTATTCAACCAAGCTTAATAATAGGCTTACATTTTGGCAATCATAAATGACTAACTTACCATTTAAACCATAACCGTTTATTAATATGTCTACAAATGTATAATTGATGGTTAAAGTAATTGTCCCATTGTCAAATGCACCGTTAAATGATTCAACAAAGATTACATTTTTTTATGTAAATGGTTTGTGAACCCATTTTTGCCATTGGGCATGGGTATCAGACTGCAGAGCCTTTTATTGCGGAGTTGTGTCAATGAGGTGGTCGGTTTTCAATTGGCTAACACTGTGGTTTGTGCAGACTGAAATAAAGTGGTTTGTGCAGACTGAAATAAGGTGCGTTGGGATGCTATCGAAAACTTTAACATTTGTAACAAGCACGGTAACAAGCATTCATTGTTACACCTCTGTAATTACAGACTGCAATTACCACCAGTTACATGTTGTTATTACAGTGCAACTATTAATTACAATTAATTATAATACTTCTTACAGTATAATTACATATGTAATTACACTGTAATAAGTACCCCTTAAAATGAAGTGTTACCCATTCAATTAAGGTAGATAAACAACCAATTATCACAGTCATAGCGAGTAGAGGTGTTAGTCCAGGTGTCCTGGCTACAGATGTAGGATTGTAATTTGACCTAGTTTGCTGCAGCAGGAAAATAATCCTGCAGCAACAGGAAATGTGAATTATTATGTGGATTATAATTACTAGACATTTTTGTAGGGGTTAATACTTTTTTGTAAGGGAAAATCTCATCTGACATTTCAAAGTGGAAATTACAAACTTCTGAAGCCTTTTTAAACCTCAAATAAACTACAAGGTTTACATTTCCTGCATTACATTTTAAGGAACTGACAGTATCTGTGTTTCTGTTTTCTTCCTACCTCCACTGCACTCGTCCCTGAGCTGTCTCTGCTAAGCCTAGCGTCCTTTCTCATGGTCCTGGTACCAGAAGACCAGGGGACCACACTGCCAGCACTGAGCCCAGCAACATCGTAGATGAGAATGAGTACACACATTTATTAGATAAAGAATAAAAAAATATTGAATAAATGCCGAATAGGTTACCATTGGCTCATAATATCTTGTAAAAGCCTAACTACTTATCTTGCAAATTAGTGCCTGGCTGTCATCAAATTAAAGTGTATTGGTCACATGCCCAGAATACAGGATAAAAGCCTTGCAGCAAAATGCTTACTCACAAGAACTACTCAACAGTGCAATACACACACACACACACACACGATGATTCCATATGTGTTATTTCATAGTTTTGATGTCTTCACTATTATTCTACAATGTAGAAAATAGTAAAAGTAAAGAAAAACCCTGAGTATGTGTTGTAAAACTTTTGACCGGTAGTGTATATAAAAAAACAAATAATAGAAGAAAACATGTTTTCAGAGTTAGGAAGGGTAATAGGAATATGCAGAATATATTATGAATACTACAGAATATGCTGGGGTGTGCAATAAAGTAAATAGTAGCAGCAGTATTGACTGTGTGTGTGAGCCAGGTGTGACTCTCGCTCTGTGGTGTCTTCCTACCTCCACTGCACTTCACTCTGCTGCAGCAGCTGAGCTGTCTGTGCTACGGCTAGCATCACTGGGACCAGAAGATGAGGGGACCACACTGCCCGTAATTGGTCCAACAATATCCTAATTGTGAATGAATAAACACATACTGTACATATTAGACAGATACATATTAGATAAAATCACTGACTAAATCCTTTACACTGTTGATTAGTGGTTCTCAAAGTGGGGGTCACAAGGTTTTGGGGGGGGTCGCGAAAGCCTACCATTTGTATTTTATAGTTATACCTTTGCCTTTTCAATCTGGTCGCTATCATAGGCCTACGGCATTGCACCAAAATCTTGTCCCAAAAATATCTAATCTGTACTTCAAAACCCAAAGATTAAAAAAAAAAAAAAAGTTTTTTTTCTTCACAATTTCAAACAGTCCATTTTGATTTTCCAACGGGGCTATACATTTGGGTAAGGTTTTTTTCTCGCCTCAGTAGCCTCGTTTCACTGCCAAAAACACAATTAAACCATCTAGTGTTCAGCGAAATAACAACATAATTTCAAATCCTGTACAGGTAGCCTAGTCAAATAATTAACATCCAATCACATTAACCCTTACTCTCTCGCGGGAATCCCACTAACAGTCCGTATGTAGCCAAACGTAGCTGCTGCTCATTCCATTTGCTCAAAAATTTATACATTTTTTAAAAAGTACCCCCCGTGTCCATAGAGACACATACCAGCTCAACTGGTAGTACTGCTACTACCAGCAGTATTACACCTGCACCTGTCGACGACACAAGTTGTTCTGCTTCCACGAGCAAGTCTAATGCTAGCATCAGTAATTCTACATTTGTTGTTAGCCCAGCTAGCATGGACACTGACAGTTGTGAATCTGATGCAGCCTAAGAGCTACTGCCCCCTTACCGAGCACCGAACAACAGACAGGGACGTTGGACCATCGAAAAGGTGCAAATATGATGATAACGACATTGATTTGGGGTTCACATATATTGGGAGTAGTGCCTTTCCTCAGCCACAGTGTGTTATATGTGCAAAAGTACTATCTCACAACTCGATGAAACCTTCACTCTTGCGCAGACATTTAGAAACAAAACATGCCAATTTGAAAAATAAGCCAAAGGAGTTTTTTGAGCGAGAATTAAGATGACTTTTGAGAAGTAAGACATGCATAAAAAGCAACAGATACCATTAATAAGAAGGGGCTAGAAGCATCGTATATAGTGAGCTGCCGAGTGGCTAGGACAGGCAAGCACCATACTATTGTGGAGGACATAATTATTCCTGCTGCTGCAGATATGGCTGGGACAATGCTGGAGGAAAAGGCAAAAAAAAATATACAGACAATGCCTTCATGAAACAACACCGTTTCACGACGCAACAGTGACATGGCAGGAGATGTTTTGAAACAATTACTGCTTCCCATACAAGCCAGTGAATTCTATGCGTTACAGCTGGATGAGTCAACAGATGCGTGGGGCCTGGCACAGCTCCTGGTATATGTCCGTTACGTTTATGGGTGGTCAATTAAGAAAGACATCCTCTTCTGCAAACCACTGGAAACCAGGACAACAGGAAAGGATATTTTTAAAGTACTGGACAGCTTTGTGACATCAAATGGACTTCGTTGGTCAAGATGTGTTGGTATCTGTACTGATGGCGCAAAAGCCATGACAGGGAGACATAGTGGAGTGGTAACGCGCGTTCAAGCAGTTGCTCCCGACACCACTGGGCTACACTGCAGCATCCACCGAGAGGCTCTTGCTGCCAAGGGAATGCCTGACAGCTTGAAAGACGTTTTGGACACTACAGTGAAAATGGTTAACTTTGTTAAAGCAAGGCCCCTGAAATCTTGTGTATTTTTGGCACTATGCAATGATATGGACAGCGATCATGTAACACTTTTACAACATACAGAAGTGCGCTGGTTATCAAGGGGCAAAGTACTGACACATTTTTTTTAAATTGAGAGATGAGCTTAAAGTTTTCTTTACTGACCATTTTCACCTGTCTGACCGCTTGCATGATGATGAGTTTCTCACATGACTGGCCTATCTGGGTGATGTTTTTTCTCGCCTGAATGATCTGAATCTAGGATTACAGGGACTCTCCACAACTATATTCAATGTGCGGAACAAAATTGAGGCTATGATTAAGAAGTTGGAGCTCTTCTCTGTCTGCATTAACAAGGACAACACACAGGTCTTTCCATTATTGTATGATTTTTTGTGTGCAAATTAACTCAAGCTTACGGACAATTTCAAATGTGATATAGCGAAGCACCTGAGTGAGTTGGGTGCGCAATTACATTACGCAGGTACTTTCCCGAAATGGATGACACAAACAATTGGATATATTATCCCTTTCAAGCCCTGCCTCCAGTCCACTTACCGATAACTGAACCAGAGAGCCTCATCGAAATTGCAGTGGTTCTGTGAAAATTGAATTTAAATCAGAAATATTATTATTTTATAATTTTTTTGGTAATTTAACCTTTATTGAACAAGGCAAGTCAGTTAAGAACAAATTCTTATTTACAATGACGACCTAACGAGGAACAGTGGGTTAACTGCCTTGTTCAGGGGCAGAACAACAGATGTTTACATTGTCAGCTCAGGGATTCAATCCAGCAACCTTTCGGTTACTGGCCCAACGCTCTAACCACTAAAAGCCACTGCCAGATTTCTGTATTGGGCTGCGCTCAGAGTATCCTGCCTTGGCAATTGCGCTGTTAAGACACTGATGCCATTTGCAACCACATACCTATGTGAGAGTGGATTCTCAGCCCTCACTTGCATGAAAACTAAATAAAGGCACAGACTGTGTGTGGGAAATGATTCAAGACTGAGACTCTCTCCAATACAACCCAACATTGCAGAGTTATTTGCATCCTTTCAAGCACACCCTTCTCATTAACCTGTGGTGCGTTTTTCACAATTTTCCATGAGTAAATTAAGTTTTATATGTAAGATGGCTAAATAAATAGCAAAATGATTGATTATTATATTATTTGTGTCCTGGTCCTATAAGAGCTCTTTGTCACTCCCCATGCGCCAGGTTGTGACAAAAACTCACACTCATTCTTATGTTTATAAATTTATCATATAGTGTGTGTGTGTGGCAGGCTTACAATGATGGCAAAAAACAACATTTGAGAGAGTGCTGACCCTCGTGCTGACCCTCGTACGCAGCTGGAGGTTGAATGTTTGAAGGGGTACGGGAACATAAAAAGTTTGGGAACCACTGTGTTATATGGACATGTCGATTGACCGCTCTAACAATGGAACTACGTGTCCTCAAAGATGGAAGGCGAGGAGGAGGAGAGATCAGGTGTGACAATTCTAACCAATGAGAGGGCAGATACACAACTCTTCCTCTCCGCTACAGTTCAAAACCCCTAGTTGCCTCGCTGAGTGAAGAAACACTAAGATTTAGAAGCGAAGCAAATAGCCTTAACATTGATTAAACAATTAAAATACACAGACAACCCCCAATTTCTAATTTAACAGATTAACTAGGATTATTAAGCATTTAGGAATTCTTTTAATGTTTTATTGTAATACATGATGACTTCTGTTTAATAAAAAGCATTGTATAAATGTCATGTAGATGGCTATACCTAAGTGTTATAACAGCCAATCTAATGACATATTAGGCTATATTCAGGGGCGGACTGGGACAAGTCCAGCTCTGGCATTTCAGCCTAGTATCCCCCTTCCTAACTGTTTTACATTCCAAAGACCAACCTGAAATGTTTCCTTAGCCAAATATTCCAAGATTTTCATAAAACAGCCTCACGTGGTCTTTTGTTTCTGCATGACCAAATTTTGCATAAGGTTAAACAGTAGGCTACATGCGCTTCAATTAGTTGGTTTGGTGCAGTGGGCGTAGGGGTGTAGTGCTGGAGCTCATAGACACTCAGCCACTTCTCACAATGGTGCTCTTTTAGTAAAGTTAGATCAATGCTGAATCAAATGTCTTAGAAGATCAGATAAAGATGAATTAGTGTTCTATATAACATAACCCAATATAATTGCATAGTAGCATAGTATAATGTTACTGTTACATCAAAAACGCCACATTAGTAACTTCTTATGAAATTTTATGATGGTTAGCTGTGTACCGTAATTTCCGGACTATTAAGCGCACCTGAATATAAGCCGCACCCACTGAATTAAATGTTTTTTTTTTTTTTTTACATAAATAAGCCGCACATGTCTATAAGCCGCAGGTGCCTACCGGTACATTGGCTTTAACGAAACACGGCTTGTAACAAAAATAAATAAGCTTTAACGAAACACGGCTTGTAACAAAAAAAATTGCTGTAAGCTTTAGTTGTCTTTTTGCACTGAGTCAATTCCTCACGCTGCTGTTTCCAACGTCTTATCATTGACTCATTAAGACCAAGCTCCCGTGCAGCAGCTCTATTTCCTTTTCCAACAGCCAGATCAATCGCCTTCAACTTGAAAGCTGCATCATATGCATTTCTCCGTGTCTTTGCCATGATGAGGGTGACGAAATGACTACCGTAATCAGAATGATGGGAAGTTTGAGAGCGCTCGATTTAATCTAAACAGTAAACAAAAAAGTTGTTTGACCGTAACCCGTTCGTCAATTTCATTGGTCTAATGAAAGCTTCATGCCGCCAAAAAACTGAGCACGTCACAGAATGTGTTTTTTGGGGGAAAAAAAAATTGAAAGCGGGAAAAATCCATATATTAGCCGCGTCATTGTTTAAGCTGCGAGGTTCAAAGCCTGGGAAAAAAGTTGCAGCTTATAGTCTGGAATTTACGGTAGTCCCCCAAAAAAGTATTATGTGGCCAAAACTCAACAGCACACGCCACTAGGCAGATTTAGCTTGGATTGAAACAGAATACAGGAAGGATATAGTTTGTTAACACCATCTGCTCTAATTAATCATCACAAAAAAGTAATTGAAGGCCCGCTGTTACTTACACACACGAAGTAATGCTAATGACACATAACATTAACAACTATAGTACTGTGTTTATCAAATTTTACTCTACCAGTGACCGGTGAAACATAGTCCTCTTTTCAACCTTCTCATGTTTAAGACAAATACAACATGTAAAAGCACCACTGGAGATACATTTACATTTTAGTCATTTAGCAGACGCTCTTATCCAGAGCGACTTACAGTATTGAATGCATACATTATTGCATACATTTTTTGTCTTTTTTTGTCTTTTTTTTCGTACAACTCACCACTATAACTGTCTGTCTGTCTGTCTGTCCTAAGTGTTGCTGTTACGTAATAGAGCCAACATATTGGTAAGGGAAATTAATTTCAGTAAAGTGACAGATAAAATATTTTGAATAAGAATGGCCACTCCACCACTTCTACACTGTCTGTCAGCTCTGAACACATTATAACCCTCAATATTAATATGATTCCAGAATGTCCCCTGATATCCAAGTTTCAGTCAATAGCAGAATGTGCGGTTTTATCTGCATAGCCCAGATCTTGATGTATTCCAGTTTAGGAAGTAAGCTCCTAATGTTCAGATGCATCAACCCAAATTATTTACGAAGTTACATGTTGTCTCCAACTCAAACGACAACACCCCTGTCAGTATAGACAACAGTACGACGATAACACTTAGAAAGGATGGGAGGTATTACCTGAGCGGGGCTTGGTCTGTATCTGAGTCAATATCTTAATGTGGCATTAAAATGTGTAGAGAGGGTCCATGATCATTTGATTTATGCATTATGACATTTTATTGATTGTTTGTTCTTGGATTTTCATTCCAGCACATGCTGTTTAAATTTAAACTCACCAAGGGTGAGACTAAGGAATAGCCAATTCTCAGTGTCCTTCCTTCTGCCAAACCATCTTACCGTGGTTCACCTGTTCACCAATTTTCTCCTCCTGGCCTAACCAGTCACCCAAGTGCCCACACTCATTTTCAAAAACGTTTCTGTAACCATTACTGAGAATGTTGTTGTAGTTAAATTGTTCTGTTTTTTTGTGTCAGAAAAATGTGAACATGACCACTGCCAGTTTGATGCTATTTGAAAAAGGCAAGTGGCAGATAGGAGCAATCATAAATATTCCAAAAAGGTCTACTGCAATTTTGTTTGTAATTCCATTCTGTAATAATATTTTAATTGGAAAAAAAACTTTTGAATGTGACATAAGTTTTTTAAGGTGAAAGTAGTGAAAGTGAAATTATGTACAGCTAAAAATAGGCCATAGAAACAATTAATCCCCCAAAAATACATATTTTTAACATCAGGAAAAGTATTTTAAATGTCCAAAAACAATGTATTTTCTACATCCGGAATAGACGTCTTTTAAACTTTCATTCAGAACTGAACATGTATGTGATTTTATGTCTAGAAAATTGATATTTTCAACATCATATGGCTCACTGGAAGATGATGAATATGCAAAGCAACGTAATTGTCTATATAGGCAAAAATAATTCCATACCCCATCATTTATCAAGGGTATATACGACTGCATGAGTAGCTACAACAAGGGGTGGGAAATGCCCAGTGGTGGAAAAAGTACCTAACTGTCATACTTGAGTTAAAGTATAGATACCTTAATAGAAAATGACTCAAGTAAACGTGAAAGTCACCCTGTAAAGTACTACTTGAGTAAAAGTCTAAAAGTATTTGGTTTCAAATATACTTAAGTATCAAAAGTAAATGTAATTTCTAAAATATACTTAAGTATAAAAAGTAAAAGTATACATCATTTCAAATTCCTTATATTAAGCAAATCAGATTGCGCCATTTCATTTTTAATTGACAGATAGCCAGGGGCAGACTCCAACGCTCAGACATAATTTACAAACGAAGCATGTGTTTAGTGAGTCCGCCAGATCAGAGGCAGTAGGGATGATCAGGGATGTTCTCTTGATAAGTGTGTGAATTAGACCATTTTCCTGTCCTGCTAAGCAGCTAAGTAATGAGTAATTTTGGGTGTCAGGGAAAATGTGTGGAGTAATAAGTACATAATTTTCTTTGGGAATGTAGTGAAGTAAAAGTAAAAGTTGTCAATGATATAAATAGTAAAGTAAAGTACAGATATCCCCCAAAAATTACTTAAGTAGTACTTTAAAGTATTTTTACTTAAGAACTTTACACCACTGGAAATGCCATTCCTAATGTGACCATAAAGCAATGAATGAAGGTGTGAAAAAGGTATGCTAACCCTTATTCATGACTCCAATTGCATTGCATTACTTTGACCCATTGGATGTTCCCTTTAGCCTTGTAAGGAAAACGCTTTGACACTCAGACTCTGCCCAAATGCTGTCTAAATGCAAATACGTCTCCCACACTATACAGTATTGAAAACATTTGGAACTTAACTTTCATATAAACGAGAAATAATTTTCCTAATACAAAAGATACACTTACTATACTCAGTTTAGGAAAGTTGCACCCGGCCATATTCTCAAGAACACCACCTCCAACTGAAACTTTACTTCATCCCCTCCAATTTCTGCTTCAAAAGTCTCCAATGGAGTATAACTGGATAGGAAGTGTTGTACCTCGGCTGTGGGGAGTGTTTTTCTTTCTCCTGCGGGTGCAACCAGGATACAACTTGCTAAACTGCATACAGTAAGTGTATCTCGTTTCTAAACGTTAAAACAGAGCGTTGGGATTGTAGTTTACATTTAGCCAGCTTTCCTCCATACCATCAGCTGAGAACCCAAGACCAGGACAGGATGTAAGCCCCCTTGGGTTCTCTAGAGCAGGGTTTCCCAAACTCGTCCCTGGGGCTTCACCTGGGAGCATGTTTTGTTTTTTTGTCCTAGCACTAAATTGTGCACCCAGGGGGGGCCCCAGGACCGAGTTTGGGAAACCCTGCTCCAGAGCTAAGTTAGGCTAATTCCTTAGACTCGAGACCCCAACCTCACACTCTCTGCAAAACATGCCTTGGTAAAATACTAGGCAGCATGAAAACAAACAAATAAATCAAGCCACTGGCTTCCCATCACATGATTTGGCATAAATGCAGTGAAACAGCTGTAACTTCTTAGCCTAGCCTAGTCAATGAGATGTGTGCAACTTCAAACATGCCATATCTTAAAAACAGGGCATATTGTTCCATAAATGTCAGTTTGCGTCAATGCCAGAATCATCTTACCTTGAAGTCGCACCTGTCTTCACTTCTCCGTCCTGTACGCTCAGCCTCTGATGCTCACTCTATTTATTTAGTGTCACACCTCAACTAGGTAAGCTAAACACGCCTCCTTTTTTCACCTGGATGGAGGGTTTCAAGTTGTAGGTTCAAAGTTGTGTAGTACTGTAACAAGAACGCCCATTTGACAAGGCAGAAAGTTACGTGACTTTTGCCAGGAAAGTTTTTCAGTTCCTGTGGCAATAACAGTATTTCAAGACTAAATGGGACCTTAAGAAAAGTGAAACAGTGCAGCTTTAGCAAACTCCAAAATCTTGGCTTCAGAGAAGTCCTCATAGTGACCCAGTCAACCTAAATAAAGTGACATGATTTGACAGTAGGCTATTTGGGCTGAAGTTCATCATAGTATTTTAAACAATACAGCTGCTCCAGACAAAATACATCCAAACTAAATAGATGAATACAGATTAAGGGAATATCTTCACACTCCTTGACTCCCTACTGGATAAAAGCATGTTTGCTCCCTACAGAAGAAAAACTGTTGTTAATTCTTCTTTCACATTCTATGGTAAACGATGACCTGTGTCTTGTCTGTGTCTTGCTTTCTATTGTTGCATGCAATCAATAGAAATCATGCAACTTCGATTTTCTTTCCTTCCCAGCTAGCACATTTGATTCCTTGGAAGTTGTGCGATCGTATGTTTTTGGATTTCACATTGGTTGTGGGAATGAAGTTAGTAAAAGTGGGAAGTTTTTTATAAACGTTCTGAGAACAGAAGTGAATATTTCACCTGTTCTGGGAACATTTATTTTTAGTTTGCAGGGAGAACATTTTATTCTGGTTCTTTGAAAGTTTTCCTGGGAGGTTTTATTAACACCCAGAATGGAAATTATAGGTTATTTTCAGGTTTTTGAATAACTTCCTTAAAACCTTCACTGAATGTTTCAATAAGACTTAAAAACACTGTTAGCTTATTTTGGATTCAACTTTTTTGAACTCCAAGCACAGATAGGACACATGGAAGTAATTTGATTGGCATTAGTCATTCAAACACATGTATTTTTTATTGTGACACGGCATCTGTGAGATTCTGTATAATCTTCTGTTCTCTATCCATGAAAATTAGTCAGGATGGAGCTATTATGCTATGTTTTTCTACTCATACAAAGCATTTCATGTTAGTCTATTCAAACAGACCCCATTTCAAAGGTAACAAGCACTCATTATGATCAGCGGTGTAAAGTACTTAAGGAAAAATACTTGAAAGTACTACTTAAGTAGTTTTTTGGGGTATCTGTACTTTACTATTGATATTTTTGACAAATTTTACTTTAACTTCACTACACAAAGAATACTATGTACGTTTTACTCCATACATTTACCCTGACACCCAAAAGTGCTAGTTACATGTTGAATGCTTAGCAGGATAGGAAAATGGTCTAATTCACACACTTATCAAGAGAACATCCCTGGTCATCCCTACTGCCTCTGATCTTGCAGACTCACTAAGCACATGCTTCGTTTGTAAATGATGTCTGAGTGTTGGAGCGTGCCTCTATCTATCCGTAAATTTAAAAAACAAGAAAATGGTGCCGTCTGGTTTGCTTAATATAAGGAATTTGAAATGATTTATACTTTTACTTTTGATATTATACTATATTTAAAACCAAATACTTTTTACTGGGTGACTTTCACTTTTACTTGAGTCATTTTCTATTAAGGTATCTTTACTTTTACTCAAGTATGACAATTGGGTACTTTTCCCAGCAATGATTATGATTAGGTGTGGCCAATTAGGGGGTGCGGTGAATACACCTGAACAAACAAAAGAATATAGAGCAGGGGCATCAAACACATTTCATGGAGGGCCTAATGTGTTACACCCTGATCTGTTTCACCTGTCATTGTGCTTGTCTCCACCCCCATCCAGGTGTCGCCCATCTTCCCCATTATCCCCAATGTATTTATAGCTGTGTTCTCTGTTTGTCTGTTGCCAGTTTGTCTTGTCAAGCTTATCAGTGTGTTTTTCCATGCTCCTGTTTGCCTAGTCTCTGTTTTCTAGCCCTCCTGGTTCCGACCTGTTCTGCCTGCCCTGACACTGAGCCCGCCTGCCTGACCATTCAGCCTGCCCCGACCTTGAGCCTGCCTGCCCCCCTGTACCTTTCAGACTCAGATCTGGTTAATGAACTTCTGCCTGTCCTCGACTTGCCTATTGCCTGCCCCTTGTATTTTAATAAATATCAGAGACTCAAACCATCTGCCTCCGGTGTCTGCATCTGGGTCTCGCCCTGTGTCGTTATATAATGTCTACTGGTTTTTGTTTTTTCCTTTCAATTAATCCCTAGACAACCAGGTGAGGGGAGTTCCTTACTAATGAGTGGCCTTAATTCATCAATCAAGTACAATCAAGCGACAAACAGCAGACACTCGGCCCTCTGTGGAATGAGTTTTCCACTACTTAGACGTTGCATGCATCAACCAATAGTTGTGTGCCACGTCATCGACTGTGTCATCGACTGACAGATTGCTACAACATGATGTGGTTGGCTGATAGGTAAAATACCTATCCAGGCGTTGTACGATCTGGTAACGTCTAAGCAGTGGAGCGCGACCAGAGTTAGAGCTGATGCTGAGAACGGAATGTATATGTTTTTAAAATAACATTCATAGAACATTCTCTGAACGTTACAAGAGTATTGTGTTTTTAATGGAAATTTTGCTTCACGTTCTGAGAATGGATTGTACGTTTTTCAAAAATATTCTTAGAATGTTACTAGTGTTACTAGTTTTCTTGTGGTTTTATGGAATGTTTTCTTAACGTTCTCTGAACTATATGAGAACATTCCCAATGCCAAACCAGTTGGAGAACATTCCTAGATGTCACGCTTGTCGTCGGTGAAGGAGGACCAAAACGCAGCAGGTATGTGCAGGCTCATCTTGATTTTTAATAAATACAAAATGAACACCAAAATAACAAAGCATGAACGATCGACAAAAAAAAACAGTCTGGTAAGGCTAAGGCTCAACACAGAACAATCTCCCACAAAAGACAAACAAACACACCCACATATATGGGACTCTCAATCAAAGGCAAATAGACAACACCTGCCTTCAATTGAGAGTCCCAACCCCAATGAATCCAAACATAGAAACAGACACACTAGACTCAACATAGAATTCAAGAAACTCACCCAGTGCCCAAAACCCCGGAATACTAAATCAAATGCCCTCCTAACTCATACAACACCCAGAACCACATAAAACAAATACCCTCTGCCACGTCCTGACCAAACTACAATACTAATTAACCCTTATACTGGCCAGGACGTGACACTAGAACATTACAACAATTGAAACAAATGTAACTGTGTTTCAACTTCTAGGAAACCTTCTGTTAAAGTAATGAAATACCACGAAAAAAAATGTACGCTGAGAATTTTCCAAACCCAAGCAACTATTCTGCACTATTCCCAGAATGTTGTGGGAAGGTTCTATGCAAAATAACCACGGGACAACCGCACTCTCACTAAGTTGCAAGAAACATATTGTTCTCAGAACGTTATGTCCTAGCTGGGCTGTCTCTCCACCTTTTCCATTACAACCTACACCACTCACTGATATGAACTGTGGGGAGAATTGAAATAACATATTGAAATAGAAAGAAGGCAACCTAGGCAGACACCATTATATGCCAAGTGAATCAATCATCCCTGAGGTTTTTTAGAGAAAAAAATGGTTCTCGGCTGAAATTTGTAGATCCTAATGAAGATGCATGTCATTTACATTTACATTTACATTTTAGTCATTTAGCAGACGCTCTTATCCAGAGCGACTTACAGTCGGGGACCCACCAGTACATGAACATGTCATAAGCAATGGCAAAATGTGTAGAATTGCAGGAATTTAGCTTTAACGGTTGACTTTAGGCACAAAAAACGGTCCAACTTCTCCTCTTTCTCAATTTTCACACAGAAATGGGGTGTCTTTGGTGGTAATCGATGTGTCATTCTGATCATGCACACCCCGTCCGACGTAGATAGTTCGTTATCTAAGCTAGCCACTTGTAGCTAGACAGTAACTCCTCCAGAATGTGTTGACAACGTCATTTCACAGGATTTGTTTTTGTATGTAAGCTGTAGAGATCAGTAAGAAATGGCACTTCTGTAGCCCAAAATTATATTTATCTCATATAAATTGTATTTATTTATATATATATATTGCATTACATTTTATACAGTTTAAAGCTGTTATTTTTGCGTTTTTGCCTAATGTCGACATTTAAAGTTACTGTCCAGTGTTTCCAGATTTCTATTAAATTGGACCTACAATTAATAATAATATGAATGAAATAGTTTTCCTTCCAAAAAAGCTAATTAAGTATGCTAAAAAACAGCTTTTCTGTGTTTGCGTGGTGTGGGAGTATACCAGTCATTAAAAAAATGTATGCCAGAAGTACCCCAACAACAGAGTGGTGTGGGTGTGATATCATCCTCTATGAGGAAATAGCAAGTTTGAGGTCGGGTTTTTTTAAGTGTTTTTTTCTTTACAATATTTGCTTTGGTCACAAATCCAAGTATAGGATGAGTCAACAATATTATTTGGGAATTAATTAACAGAATATGAACTTTAAAAGTGAGATTTTCACCGGACAGTTACTTTGAAACTGCAACATTTTCTCTCAGCCTCATGGCAAAATGTGTAGAGTAATAAGAAATGTGCTTTAAAACCACAGAACTTTCTCTCATCCTCATCACAACATGTAAAGAATAGCATAAGATGAGCTATAAAACAGCAATTTTTTATTTATAGAATTGCAGGAAATTTGCTTTAAAACCTCTCTGGCATCATTGGGACGCTAGCGTCCCACCTCAACATTAATTTCTCTGTGCCCCACGGCAAAATGTAATAGAATTGCAGGAAATGCATTATAAATTGGGAAAAAAAACTAATCTGCGGATGACTCCCCGGACCACTATCTTCTGTTCCTCCACCCCAATATCTACTCCACAATTCCACCTTTGGTGCAACTTCCTCCTGCAGACCACGTCCCTCTAGTTATCAGGACTGGAAATATAAATCCAATGGATGATGATAATGATTATTATTATACCATACAAAATAATTACATAATCCACCATTGTATAATTTATTTCAGCTAAAATATACAGATTGCAGTCTGCCCTTTAAAAATAAATAATAATTTGAAAATAAATCTGGGGATGACAAAGGACAATAAAAACAACAATTAGATTTGATTTCAAAATTCCATGTATTGGCTGTTTTAGTTTTTGAAAGTCATATTTTTTCTTGGCTTATTGTATTGGAGGTGATTGGATCATTTAAACAACACCGCAAATACATGATGCTACAAATACATTTCATACATTTCCAATGTTCATAACCCCTCCATCTTTCAATAGCCTACATGCACACACACATCCACTATTTGTTTGCTGTTGTATTTGTGCTGTTGCCAGTGTCTTCTGTCTGTGTTGTCAGTTTTGCCTTAAATAGTTTTTTTATTCCAGCCCCCGTCCCCAGAGGAGACCTTTTGTCTCTTGCCAGGCTGCCATTGCAAATAAAACTTTATTCTTAATTGACTAGCCTGGCTAAATAAAGGTTAAATAAATAATAAAACATCCAAATGCAGTTCTCTTGCTCTCTCTGTGTTCACCCATCCATTTCTTCCCCCTCACTTTCTTTAATACCGTCATAGGTCACAGGGGTAGATACTGTACATTGTTTGTTCAAATAGGTTTCACACTATTTCATACAAATTCTCAATCTCATTGTTATACTGAATACATATAGTGATTATGTATTTCTTTGAATTAAGAAGTCATTTCTTGGAGAAAGTCAGTTGCTCTACTAGCAGCTACAGTAATTAAATTGTTAGTCTATTGACTCCTATTAGCCTTTCACATTATCTTGCCTACCAATACTGCTCTGAGCTGGCTCAGCTATTTCACATTCACATTGTCCTTTCCAGCATGGTTCCAGCATGCCTAACCAGGCCAGTGCAGCATAGCTTCATTCAGCTCTGCACAGCATGGTTCAGTAGTGAGAAAATGCACAAATGTGACATCGCACGCGAACAGGGGCGAAAGACGGACGTTATTACTTCACAGGAGAGGCATTTGAAACATTATATATATTTTTTTATCAAAATGCATCTTTTTGTTAGAAATCCATTCTTGAACATGTGAACTTTCACTGTGGAAAGAATTCATCATCTGGTTGATACCTAGTGGGAAGGGTATTATGAAAGTGTGTCAGTCTGCCATGATGAATCATAATCAATAGATATGCAGGTAAGATTCTACAGTTAAATAGTTTGCTAGCTGTTGTGTATAGTAACTGAAGACTTTACTCAGTAACAAAGGTCCAGGCGGAGAGGTAAGTTTTAACATGGCTTTACTCACATCCGTCTTATCATTCTCCCAGTCTGCATTGCTTCACCTCTTTATCCATACAAGTCATTAATCTTGACCTTTCTAACAGTGACACCTTGTGGTGAACATATTAAATGAAAACAACATCTACCCTTAACATAAAACAAAGCACATTTCTGAAATGTGTGTACATATGCCGTATCTTTTGATCATCCTGTTGTTGCAGGAATTGTGTAAAAAGGTTTCTAAATGTTGTAATTTCCCTTCTTGTGTAATCTTACAAAGCTCATGTTGGGTACTATATTTCTGAATCATTACTTTTAAAATGTTTCAAAAGCAGAATGGAGCATTCAAATATGTTTGGATATACAGTACCAGTCAAAAGTTTGGACACACCTACTCATTTTTATTTTTATTTACTTTTTTCTACATTGTAGAATAATAGTGAAAACATCAAAACTATGAAATAACACATATGGAATCATGTAGTAACCAAAAAAGTGATAAAAAAATACATTTTATATTCTTCAAAGTAGCCACCCTTTGCCTTCATGACAGCTTTGCACACTCTTGGCATTCTCTCAACCAGCTTCATGTGGAATTCTTTACCAACAGTCTTGAAGGAGTTACACATATGTGACTCGTTTTAGGAAACTAGGCGTATGTCGCGGGTCACTACTTCACAGGAGAGCCATTAAAACAAACTTTTTTAAAATCAAAATGCGTTTTTGGAATGTGAACTTTCATGTGCCTTAATAACAAACTTGTATGCCATCTGTAAATATAAATAAAATGGTTAAATTACAAGCTTAGTTGAAAAAGTCAACAACCTTCCCACTAGCCATGATTGGCTGAGATAATGAGTTGGTTGGAAATGCCGAGAGATGAGTTTGGATTGGTGTGTACGCTTCTGTCTATTTGAGCTGATCAGTATGTGTAGGTAATCCTGTCAAAAGCAGTTTTTTTCTCAAATGTATCGCGTAGTAAAACTGCATAAGTGTTGCTTTCCACTTTCTGGAGGACCGAGTTTTGAAATCAGTGGAATTCGAGTATGATACCTAAGGAGATGGAGAAAGCACCTGTCTCCGGATTACATCTTCAAACTAAGGGCACCCATGGCATCTGTGACAGGGAGATGCATCCATTCATGATGTATATGTGTAAGATAGTCTAGCTAGCTACATTTTCAGATGTTACACATTTCTAATTTGTGGTTTCATTTCAAGTTAACATGTACTGTTAGCTAGCTAATGTTAGCTGGTTGGCTTGCTAGCTAATGTTACGTGTATGATCTTATTATTAATATCTAAGAGCCATTTGCTTTGTTAGTTATAGCCTAATGTTAGTTAGCTAGCTAACATTGAACATGGTTGGTTAGCTACCTGCAGATTCATGCAGGGTAGTAACGTCATGAGTTGGGATTATGGTCAATTGTTTACCTAGGTAGCTAGCTAGCTAGCTACATGTATTAACAAAATAACAGGGTGTTGTCCAGGGTCACACCAAGGCTCTTAGCACTCTGGGAGGAGGACACAATGGAGTTGTCAACCGTGATGGCGAGATCATGGAACGGGCAGTCCTTTCCCGGGAGGAAGAGCAGCTCCATCTTGCCGAGGTTCAGCTTGAGGTGGTGATCCATCATCCACACTGATATGTCTGCCAGACATGCAGAGATGCGATTCGCCACCTGGTTATCAGAAGGGGGAAAGGAGAAGATTAATTGTGTGTCGTCTGCGTAGCAATGATAGGAGAGACCATGTGAGGATATGACAGAGCCAAGTGACTTGGTGTATAGCGAGAATAGGAGAGGGCCTAGAACTGAGCCCTGGGGGACACCAGTGGTGAGAGCACGTGGTGCGGAGATGGATTCTCGCCATGCCACCTGGTAGGAGCGACCTGTCAGGTAGGACGCAATCCAAGAGTGAGCCGCGCCGGAGATGCCCAACTCGGAGAGGGTGGAGAGGAGGATCTGATGGTTCACAGTATCAAAGGCAGCAGATAGGTCTAGAAGGATGAGAGCAGAGGAGAGAGAGTTAGCTTTAGCAGTGCGGAGAGCCTCCGTGACACAGAGAAGAGCAGTCTCAGTTGAATGACCAGTCTTGAAACCTGACTGATTTGGATCAAGAAGGTCATTCTGAGAGAGATAGCAAGAGAGCTGGCCAAGGACGGCACGCTCAAGAGTTTTGGAGAGAAAAGAAAGAAGGGATACTGGTCTGTAGTTGTTGACATCGGAGGGATCGAGTGTAGGTTTTTTGAGAAGGGGTGCAACTCTCTCTCTCTTGAAGATGGAAGGGACGTAGCCAGCGGTCAAGGATGAGTTGATGAGCGAGGAGAGGTAAGGGAGAAGGTCTCCGGAAATGGTCTGGAGAAGAGAGGAGGGGATAGGGTCAAGCGGGCAGGTTGTTGGGCGGCCAGCCGTCACAAGTCGCAAGATTTCATCTGGAGAGGGAGGGGAGACAGAGGTCAAAGCATATGGTAGGGCAATGTGAGCAGGACCAGCGGTGTCGTTTGACTTAACAAACAAGGATCGGATGTCGTCAAACTTCTTTTCAAAATGGTTGACAAAGTCATCCGCAGAGAGGGGGGGGATTCAGGAGGGAGGAGAAGGTGGCAAAGAGCTTCCTAGGGTTAGAGGCAGATGCTTGAAATTTAGAGTGGTAGAAAGTGGCTTTAGCAGCAGAAACAGAGGAAGAAAATGTGGAGAGGAGGGAGTGAAAAGATGCCAGGTCCGCAGGGAGGCTAGTTTTCCTCCATTTCCGCTCGGCTGCCCGGAGCCCTGTTCTGTGAGCTCGCAATGAGTCGTCAAGCCACGGAGCAGGAGGGGAGAACCGAGCCGGTCGGGAGGAGAGGGGACATACAGAGTCAAAGGATGCAGAAAGGGAGGAGAGGAGGGTTGAGGAGGCAGAATCAGGAGATTGGTTGGAGAAGGATTGAGCAGAGGGAAGAGATGATAGGATGGAAGTGGAGAGAGTAGCAGGAGAGAGAGAGCGAAGGTTGCGACGGCGCAATACCATCTGAGTAGGGGCAGAGTGAGTAGTGTTGGAGGAGAGCGATAGGGAAAAGGATACAAGGTAGTGGTCGGAGACTTGGAGGGGAGTTGCAGTGAGATTAGTAGAAGAACAGCATCTAGTAAAGATGAGGTCAAGCGTATCGCCTGCCTTGTGAGTAGGGGGGGACGGTGAGAGGGGGAGGTCAAAAGAGGAGAGGAGTGGAAAGAAGGAGGCAGAGAGAAATGAGTCAAAGGTAGACATAGGCAGGTTAAAGTCACCCAGAATTGTGAGGGGTGAGCCATCCTCAGGAAAGGAACTTATCAAGGCGTCAAGCTCATTGATGAACTCTCCAAGGGAACCTGGAGGGCGATAAATGATAAGGATGTTAAGCTTGAATGGGCTAGTGACTGTGACAGCATGGAATTCAAAGGAGGAGATAGACAGATGGGTCAGGGGAGAAAGAGAGAATGTCCACTTGGGAGAGATGAGGATTCCAGTGCCACCACCCCGCTGACCAGATGCTCTCGGGGTATGCGAGAACACGTGGTCAGACGAGGAGAGAGCAGTAGGAGTAGCAGTGTTTTCTGTGGTAATCCATATTTCCGTCAGCGCCAAGAAGTTGAGGGACTGGAGGGTAGCATAGGCTGAGATGAACTCTGTCTTGTTGGCCGCAGACCGGCAGTTCCAGACCTGGAACTCCACGTGGGTCGTGCGCGCTGGGACCACCAGGTTAGAGTGGCAGCGGCCATGCGGTGTGAAGCGTTTGTGTGGCCTGTGCAGAGAGGAGAGAACAGGGATAGACAGACACATAGTTGACAGGCTACAGGAGAGGCTACGCTAATGCAAAGGAGTTTGGAATGAAAATTAACTAAACAACTGGGGAAGCGAGAGAGCAGGGCCTCCCTCACTAACCATTCACTGAAACACTCAAATATAAATTTTCCAACTTCCACTTTAGAAATTATAATTGATGTAGACTACAGTGGTTCAATGTTTCCAGGAATAAGCTCAAACTTAGTTTATTCAGCTAGATAACTTGATACAGTATTCTTCCGTGAAACCCACCCAGTGCACCGTGTCCTATGACGCCGTAGCTAACTAGCATGCTAGCATCCAATAACACACGGTTAGCACCAATACACAATGTTAGCACCAATACTTGGTTACAACAAACTACCAATGGATAATTCGTGTTCCTGTCTAGTTCCTTTCATAACGCAGAAGTAATTAAACGTTGGCTAGCTAACACAAAGTCAGTCCTGCTAACTACACAAGTGGACTACACAACTCGAAAGTTCAGAAAGTTAAGCTTACGTTGCAAAAATCTTATTGACTAAAAATGATACAGTACTGCTAGCTGTAGAGTTGGCTAGCTAGCGGTGGATGGTATAGAGTACAGTATATACATATGAGATGAGTAATGTAAGGTATGTAAACATGATATAAAGTGACATTGTTAACCAGGTTAAAGTGACTAGTGATACTGTACATTTATTACATCCAATTATTAATTATCAAAGTGGCTAGCGATTTGAGTCAGTATGTTGGCAGCAGCCGCTCAATGTTAGTGATGGCTGTTTAACAGTCTGATGTCCTTGAGATAGAAGTTGTTTTTCAGTCTCTCGGTCCCAGCTTTGATGCACCTGTGCTGACCTCGCCTTCTGGATGATAACGGGGTAAACAGGCAGTGGCTCGGGTGGTTGTTGTCCTTAATGCTCTTTTTGGCCTTCCTGTGACATTGGGTGATGTAGGTGTCCTGGTGGGCAGGTACTTTGCCCCCAGTGATGCGGTGTGCAGACCGCACTACCCTCTGGAGAGCCTTACGGTTGTGGGCAGAGCAGTTGCTGTACCAGTCGGTGATAAGCCCAACAGGATGCTCTCGATTTTGCATCTGTAAAAGTTTGTGTGTTTTCGGTGACAAACAAATTTCTTCAGCATCCTGAGGTTGAAGAGGCGCTGATGCGCCTTCTTCACCACGCTGTCTGTGGGTGGACCATTTCAGTTTGTCCATGATGTGTACGCCAAGGAAATTAAAACTTTCCACCTTCTCCACTACTGTCCCGTCGATGTGGATAGGGGGGTGCTCCCTTTGCTGTTTCCTGAAGTCCACGATCAACTCCCACGATCACCTCCTTTGTTTTGTTGACGTTGAGTGTAAGGTTATTTTACTAACACCACACTTTGAGGGCCCTCACCTCCTCCCTGTGGGCATCTCGTTGCTGTTGGTAATCAAGCCTACCACTGTAGTGTCATCTGCAAACTTGATGATTGAGTTGGAGGTGTGCCTGGCGACACAGTCATGGGTGAACAGGGAGAACAGGAGAGGGCTGAGAACGCACCCTTGTGGGGCCCCAGTGTTGAGGATCAGTGGGGTGGAGATGTTGTTTCCTACCCTCACCACCTGAGTGCGGCCCGTTAGAAAGTCCAGGACACAGTTGCACAGGGCGTGGTCGAGACCCAGGGTCAGCATTCTTACGTAGATATTCCTCTTGTCCAGATGGGTTAGGGCAGTGTGATTGCGATTGCATCGTCTGTGGACCTATTTTGGCGTAACCTGTTTAGGATAGGGGGCAGTATTTTCACGACCGGATAAAAAACGTACCCGATTTCAACTGGTTACTACTCTTGCCCAGAATATGCATATAATTAGTAGATTTGGATAGACAACACTCTGAAGTTTCTAAAACTGTTTGAATGGTGTCTGTGTATTGTCCTCAAAGCGAGCAAAAAACTTGTTTACTTCGTCTGGGAGCAAGACGTCGGTGTCGTAAGTTTGAGCTGTTGAATTGCGACTGTACTTTGTCTCTATACTGACGCTTAGCTTGTTTGATTGCCTTGCGGAGGAAATAGCTACACTGTTTGTATTCGGTCATGTTTCCGGTCACCTTGCCATGATTAAAAGCAGTGCATTGCGCTTTCAGTTTTGAGCGAATGCTGCCATCAATCCACGGTTTCAGGTTAGGGAAGGTTTTAATTTTCACCGTGGGTACAACATCATCGATGCACTTGCTAATAAAGTTGCTCACTGAATCAACGTATACATAAATGTTGAATGGACAAAGCCAAGCTCTACAGTGGGTACCAAAATATTCAAAGACCATTTTCTCAAAAGTGAGTTTGCAAGTTTATCAATTTTCAGAGCAGAATTGTTCCTTAAATGTAGTGTATGATATACTACACTGCTCAAAAAAATAAAGGGAACACTTAAACAACACAATGTAACTCCAAGTCAATCACACTTCTGTGAAATCAAACTGTCCACTTAGGAAGCAACACTGATTGACAATAAATTTCACATGTTGTTGTGCAAATGGAATAGACAACATGTGTAAATTATAGGCAATTAGCTAGACACCCCCAAAAAAGGAGTGGTTCTGCAGGTGGGGACCACAGACCACTTCTCAGTTCCTATGCTTCCTGGCTGATGTTTTGGTCACTTTGGAATGCTGGCGGTGCTTTCACTCTAGTGGTAGCATGAGACGGAGTCTACAACCCACACAAGTGGCTCAGGTAGTGCAGCTCATCCAGGATGGCACATCAATGCGAGCTGTGGCAAGAAGGTTTGCTGTGTCTGTCAGCGTAGTGTCCAGAGCATGGAGGCGCTACCAGGAGACAGGCCAGTACATCAGGAGACGTGGAGGAGGCCGTAGGAGGGCAACAACCCAGCAGCAGGACCGCTACCTCCGCCTTTGTGCAAGGAGGAGCAGGAGAAGCACTGCCAGAGCCTTGCAAAATTACCTCCAGCAGGCCACAAATGTGCATGTGTCTGCTCAAACGGTCAGAAACAGACTCCATGAGGGTGGTGTGAGGGCCCGACATCCACAGGTGGGGGTTGTGCTTACAGCCCAACACCGCGCAGGACGTTTGGCATTTGCCAGAGAACACCAAGATTGGCAAATTCGCCACTGGCGCCCTGTGCTCTTCACAGATGAAAGCAGGTTCACACTGAGCACGTGACAGACGTGACAGAGTCTGGAGACACCGTGGAGAACGTTTTGCTGCCTGCAACATCCTCCAGCATGACCGGTTTGGCGGTGGGTCAGTCATGGTGTGGGGTGGCATTTCTTTGGGGGGCCGCACAGCCCTCCATGTGCTCGCCAGAGGTAGCCTGACTGCCATTAGGTACCGAGATGAGATCCTCAGACCCCTTGTGAGACCATATGCTGGTGCGGTTGGCCCTGGGTTCCGCCTAATGCAAGACAATGCTAGACCTCATGTGGCTGAGTGTGTCAGCAGTTCCTGCAAGAGGGAAGGCATTGATGCTATGGACTGGCCCGCCCGTTCCCCAGACCTGAATCCAATTGAGCACATCTGGGACATCATGTCTCGCTCCATCCACCAACGTCACGTTGCACCACAGACTGTCCAGGAGTTGTCGGATGCTTTAGTCCAGGTCTGGGAGGAGATCCCTCAGGAGACCATCCGCCACCTCATCAGGAGCATGCCCAGGCGTTGTAGGGAGGTCATACAGGCACGTGGAGGCCACACACACTACTGAGCCTCATTTTGACTTGTTTTAAGGACATTACATCAAAGTTGGATCAGCCTGTAGTGTGGTTTTCCACTTTAATTTTGAGTGTGACTCCAAATCCAGACCTCCATGGGTTGATAAATTGGATTTCCATTGAATATTTTTGTGTGATTTTGTTGTCAGCACATTCAACTATGTAAAGAAAAAAGTATTTAATAAGATTATTTCTTTCATTCAGATCTAGGATGTGTTGTTTAAGTGTTCCCTTTATTTTTTTTAGCAGTATATTTTGTAGGTCTTGGTCTCTGCTTTTATTCAAAGTAAAAAAATAAAAATTCAAATTTTGCTACATAAATCCTGTTGGGGTGTAGGGGGCAGTATTTTCACTGCCGGATGAAAAACGTACCCAATTTAAACAGGTTACAACTCTGGCCCACTAGAATATGCATATTATTAGTAGATTTGGATAGAAAAGTTTCTAAACTGTTTGAATGGTGTCTGTGAGTGTAACACAACTTATATGGCAGGCAAAAACCTGAGAAAAATCCAAGCAGGAAGTTGAAAGTCTGAGAATTGTAGTTCTTCTTTTGATTCTCTATCAAAACTACAATGTCTGTGGGGTGACGTTGCACTTCCTAAGG
Source organism: Salmo trutta (assembly GCF_901001165.1). NCBI lineage: Eukaryota > Metazoa > Chordata > Actinopteri > Salmoniformes > Salmonidae > Salmo > Salmo trutta. The sequence continues at coordinate 37,502,679 of NC_042977.1, read as the reverse complement.
CTTCCATTAGCTGTCAACAGCCTTCAGAAAGTGGTTTGAGCATTCTCCTGTCACTGGGCAGATAATAGGAGCTCAGTTACTGAGTGGACTGCCTGGAGACAAAGGGATTGGATATGCTCGGTCCCGCGAGCACGCCATTCCTTCTTTTTCTTCTTGAATGAATATGCTATTGTCCGGTTGGAATATTATCGCAATTTTACGTTAAAAATACCATAAAGATTGATTTTAAACAATCTTCTAAGTATGGTAATGGTACATTTTGACATTTCGTCTCTGGTACTTTTCGTCTCTGGTACGTCTCTGGTGCCTTTGGATAGTGACCAGAACGCACAAACAAAACGGAGGTATTTGTACATAAATATGGATTATTTCGAACGAAAACAACATTTCTTGTGGAGGTAGCAGTTGTCATGACGTTGGCCTGTGGGTAAGGTTTATGATCCCCCCCATAAATACCTTTCTCCCTTCCCCTCTCTGACCCTACTGAAGGACTTGAATAGCCTGTGTTAAATATAGAGATTCTGGGAACATCAAACAAATGGGGAAAAGGAACCATATTTTGGTAATAAAACCAGTTGGAAATATGCTTGGGAACGTATGTAAGTTCGGTTGTCATCTGAGACATTATGACTGATGACAGGACGACATAAACTGTACCTGGGAAAGTATACACCCTCTAGTTATCAGAGTCACATGGAATTGTTATGCAATTGAAATGTTTGATATTGAAATTGTTTGTTAGGAGATTAAATGTAATTTTAGCTTCCAAATGAGAGAATTGGGTTTTCATAAGGAAAGTGCCCTGCTTGATCAGTGGCCCACCCCTGTGAAGAGACAGGGGTTATAAACGATGAAACACATCCTTCCCCCTCTCCACTATATAAGCCTTTGACGAAAAGATAACCACGTTGTTCCAGTACGTGAGGTCTGCAGCCTCTACGTTAGAAGGACACACATGTCAAGTACAGAACTAAGCCAACCTCGGCGTGAGCTTTGGTGGCGAATGGTATGAACTTTGAGCTTATTCACTACAGAAGTGATACTTCCTAGCCGTTGAGTTAGCAGCGGCCGCTGTAGATGTGGGCTAGGAAAGGACGGACGACGGATCCAGTCTAACAACCAGACGAAGATACCACCACGTATCCAATTTACCACCAGAGACATTCTTCCGAGGACAGGAAGATCTGTTGGCCAACCCGGCCAGCATCTACGACCAATGTACCGAAGCGCAGCTCAGAGTAAATATTTATTGCATTTTCCTTTTCCAAATGGGCGGTAATTTAGAATGCATAAGATAATGTATTTACGATAGCATAGCTGCTATTTCTTTGTTCCTAAATCTTCCCGCTCTTTCATTCAAGCCCAACCCCCTTTCCTTTGTGTAACCAGCCATCATGTATGACATCATTTGTATTCGGTGTATTTGTAATTCTGTGTGATTCATTTAGGTATTTAGTAAATAAATAATTAAACCCAATTTTGTATTGCTGATTCAACTTGTTAGCCAGGGTTCGTGAAGATAACCAAGAATTTACAACTTTCATTATGAGACTGAAAATAAGACAAGGGTTAATATTGACTGCTATCGATGTAAAATATTACAAAGTATTTTAAGAGTTTATTCGGAAGATAACGGCTCTATAAACGTTCTTCCGTGGTGCACCGACTTTTTAGTTAATTACATTTACATGATTAGCTTAATCAGGTAATATTAATTACAAAGAAATCATTTTATAGGTTAGCATGTCATATCACTTAATCCGGCATAGCCAAAGACACGACACAGTCCTGGGAGTGCATTCTGACAAAGATCAGCAAAGGTAAGACAATATTTCTAATACTAGTTTAGGTTGAGTTTAGGTTGCCACTGAGTTTAGCTTGCCCCGAACTTGGCGGGTGTCTATATAGCTCGCTGTGATGGCTGAGCTATGTACTCAGAATATTGAAAAATGTGCTTTCTCCGTAAAGCTATTTTAAAATCTGACACAGCGGTTGCATCCAGGAGTAGTCTATCTATAATTCTTTAAATAATTGTTATATATTTTGTCAACATGTATGATGAGTATTTTTGTAAATTGATGTGCACATTCACCGGTGGTTTTGGTGGGAATACATTTTCTGAACATCACGCGCCAATGTAAAATGCTGTTTTTGGATATAAATATGCACTTTATCGAACAAAACATACATGTATTGTGTAACATAATGTCCTAGGAGTGTCATCTGATGAAGATCGTCAAAGGTTAGTGTTCATTTAGCTGTGTTTTGGGTTTTATTGACACATGTCAAGTATGTGTCATGAAGTATAATTACAAGCATTTCATAAGTGTCAAAGTCTTTCATTGACAATTACATGACGTTGATGCAGAGTCAATGTTTGCAGTGTTGATCCTTCTTTGTCAAGACCTCTGCAATCCGCCCTGGTATGCTGTCAATTAACTTCTGGGCCACATCCTGACTGATGGCAGCCCATTCTTGCATAATCAATGCGTGGAGTTTGTCAGAATTTGTGGGTTTTTGTTTGTCCACCCGCCTCTTGAGGTTTGACCACAAGTTCCCAATGGGATTAAGGTCTGGGGAGTTTCCTGGCCATGGGCCCAAAATATCAATGTTTTGTTCCCCAAGCCACTTATGGCCTTATGGCAAGGTGATCCATTATGCTGGAAAAGGCATTGTTTGTCACCAAACTGTTCCTGGATGGTTGGGAGAAGTTTCTCTCGGAGGATGTGTTGGTACCATTCTTAACCTGTTGGGGATAGGGGGCAGTATTTGCACGCCCGGATAAAAAACGTACCCGATTTAATCTGGTTACTACTCCTGCCCAGTAACTAGAATATGCATATAATTATTAGCTTTGGATAGAAACCACCCTAAAGTTTCTAAAACTGTTTGAATGGTGTCTGTGAGTATAACAGAACTCATTTGGCAGGCCAAAACCTGAGAAGATTCCAAACAGGAAGCGCTCTCTCTGACCATTCCATGGCCTTCTTGATCATCTCTAACCAAAACAGGGGATCTCTGGCATGACGTGACATTTTCTAACGCTCCCATAGGCTCTCAGAAGGCACCAGAATGATGAATGTTGGCTTTGCAGGCCCTGGCTGAAAAACATTAGCGCATTTTGATAGTGGTCGATCAGAGTACAATGAGACTGAGGCGCGTGCACGAGGCGACCCCATGTTTTTATTTTCTCTGTCTTTGAACTAAAACAACGACTCCCGGTCGGAATAGTATTGCTTTTTTACAAGAAAAATAGCATAAAAATTGATTTTAAACAGCGGTTGACATGCTTCGAAGTACGGTAATGGAATATTTTGAATTTTTTTGTCACGAAATGCGTTGGGTGCGTCACCCTTCTTTACCCATCGGATAGTGTCTTGAACGCACAAACAAAACGCCGCTATTTGGATATAACTATGGATTATTTGGAACCAAACCAACATTTGTTATTGAAGTAGAAGTCCTGGGAGTGCATTCTGATGAAGACAGCAAAGGTAATCAAACTTTTCTAATAGTAAATCGTAGTTTGGTGAGTACCACACTTGGTGGGTGTCAAAATAGCTAGCCTGTGATGGCCGGGCTATCTACTCAGAATATTGCAAAATGTGCTTTCACGGACATAGTGAATGCATAAAGGAGTTCTGTATCTATAATTCTTAAAATAATTGTTATGTTTTTTGTGAACCTTTATCGTGAGTAATTTAGTAAATTCACCGGAAGTGTTCGGTGGGAATGCTAGTCACATGCTAGTTACATGCTAATGTAAAAAGCTGTTTTTTGATATAAATATGAACGTGATTGAACAAAACATGCATGTATTGTATAACATAATGTCCTTGGATTGTCATCTGATGAAGATCATCAAAGGTTAGTGCTGCATTTAGCTGTGGTTTTGGTTTATGTGACATTATATGCTAGCTTGTAAAATGGGTGTCTGATTATTTCTGGCTGGGTACTCTGCTGACATAATCTAATGTTTTGCTTTCGTTGTAAAGCCTTTTTGAAATCGGACAGTGTGGTTAGATTAACGAGAGTCTTGTTTTTAAAATGGTGTAAAATAGTCATATGTTTGAGAAATTGAAGTAATAGCATTTCTAAGGTATTTGAATATCGCGCCACGGGATTACACTGGCTGTTGAGTAGGTGGGACGCTTGCGTCCCACCTAGCCCATAAAGGTTAATTCATGGCTGTGTTCTTAGGCAAAATTGTGAGTGAGTCCACTCCCTTGGCTGAGAAGCTACCCCACACATGAATGGCCTCAGGATGCTTTACTGTTGGCATGACACAGGACTGATGGTAGCGCTCACCTTGTCTTCTCCGGACAAGCTTTTTTCCGGATGCCCCAAACAATCGGAAAGGGGATTCATCAGAGAAAATGACTTTACCCCAGTCCTCAGCAGTCCAATCCCTGTACCTTTTGGAGAATATCAGTCTGTCCCTGATGTTTTTCCTGGAGAGAAGTGGCTTCTTTGCTGCCCTTCTGGACACCAGGCCATCCTCCAAAAGTCTTCGCCTCACTGTGCGTGCAGATGCACTCACCCCTGCCTGCTCCCATTCCTGAGCAAGCTCTGTGCTGGTGGTGCCCCGATCCTGCAGCTGAATACACTTTAGGAGACGGTCCTGGCCCTTGCTGGACTTTCTTGGGCGCCCTGGAGAATGGATCAACAACATTGCACACATCCATGTTGCCAGTCACCTTGCCATGGTTAAACGAGGTGGTTCGCGTTTTCAGTTTAGTTTTTTTTGGTTTGGATAAGTTCGAATTGTCACAGTGAGAACAACTTCCTCTATGCACTCCCTGATTAACCCAGTCACCGAGTCAGTCTATATATTGATACTATTCTCAGAGGCGGCCTGGAACATTTCTCAGTCTGCGTGATCAAAACATTTTTGAAGTATAGATTCGGATTGGTCAGACCAACGTTGAACAGTCCTTTCCATGGGAGCTTCCTGTTTAAAACTTCTTAGGGCTAGGCCCCTTTTTTCTCAACTTCCACATGAATGACGTGCCCAAAATAAACTGCCTGTTGCTCAGGCCATGAAGCCAGGATATGCATATAACTGGTACCATTGGAAAGAAAACACTTTGAAGTTTGTATAAATGCTAGAATAACATAGAACAGTATAACACAATAGATATGGTAGGAGAAAATCCAAAGAAAAAACACTATTTTGGGAGAGAGACCATCCTCTTACAATGGGAAGTATAAGGTCATACTGAGAATTAGCTCCCTATATGCAATTCCCATGGCTTCCACAGGGTGTCAGCAGTCTATGTTCAAGGTTTCAGGCTTGTAATTTCAAAAACGAATAAGAAATATCAGTTTTAGCAGAAGGACACAGTCTTGGAAATTCATGTTTGCACGAGCTATGAAGACAGGACGCACCTGATAAAATCGATTTCCTATTAAACATACTTCTTTCCGAAAGAAATATCATAGTTTGATTACATTTTAGGGTATCTGAGGAGTAAATAGAAAATAATTTTGACTTGTTGAAACAAAGTTTAGGGGTAGATTTTCGAATTCCTTTTTCTGAAGTTGAACGAGTACTCAAATTGATGGCACCAACTAAACTGACTGTTTATCTAACAAAACGACACTACATGTTATGGCTGGGACCCTTTGGATGACAAATCAGAGTAAGATATTCAAAAAGTAAGTGAATATTTAATCGCTATTTGTGAATTTCTGAAACGTGCCGGTGGAAAAATATTTTGATTCGGGGCGCCATCCTCAAACAATCGCATGGCATGTTTTCGCTGTAATAGCTACTGTAAATCGGACAGTGCAGTTAGATTAACAATAATTTAAGCTTTCAACCAATATAAGACACTTACATGTACATAAATGTTTAATATCCATAATTTTTATGATTATTTATTTGAATAATCATAAAGTTGTCCCGCTAGCAGGACACCTAGAATTAAGAATTTTCTGCCTATAGGTGGGGGGGAGCAGAATGGAGGCATTATCTGATTTGCTGAAAGGAGGGCAGGGGAAGGTCTTGTAGCCGTCCCAGAAGGGAGATTAGCAATAGGTCCGTGTTGCACGTGTAATACATGAGCTATGTTGATGGAATTTCAGTGGCGTTTTCCTTCCAGATTTCCTTTATTAAAGTCCCCAGCTACAATAAATGCACCCTCAGAATATGCGGTTTATAGTTTGCACATAGTCCAGTGTAGTTCCTTGAGAGCCATTGCGATGTCGGCTTGGGGGGAATATACAGTGGTTCCTCCTTTAAAAGTTGCGAGCTTGCACCGCGGGACTTAGAGGTACCCAGCGTCATGGCTTCATTGCTTCAGACCATCACAAGGGGGAGTTAGAGCACTCATTATGCATTTGGGTCCCAAGGTTTTTATATGACCAATCATATCGAGTGGTTCCAATGACGAATTTTGATGTGAGCCGCCTTGTGGCCTTCTTCAACAAAGATGGCTGACAAAACATTACGGTCGAACCAGATGTAAGTTGTTATAACATCATAACGAGTCAAGCAAAAAATGTACAATTGAGAGGAATATGTTAGTTAATGTAGAGACAAACGTTTGTGCATATTTTTTTTGTCATAAAGTTAATTTACGAAAATCCCTATTTAGCAAGTTATCTGACTAGCTAACATTAGCCAGCTAGCTAGTGTTAGGATAATGAATTTGTAATTCGTTTTGTTTAATGTTTTAGGGACTCCTGAGAAAACCAGCAAACCAGGCTGTTGTCTTGTGAAACAGTGGATGTAAAGAATCTAGCTAGCTAAAGCATTTACTGCAAATTGAATGTACAATTGTGTAAGCTTGCCTTGCAATGCAGCTGAAGTAACATAGCTAGCTAAATATATACTTGCTTATTGTGTAGTGGAGGATAAAAATAACTGAATGCCTATGTATGTGTAGCTAGCTACAGTATGTAGCCGATATGTGTATGGACCCTAAAACGTTAGGTTCTGAACTAATATTCAAACCAATATATGAACCTCAGCTATCATAGTTGTTGTATCAACTTCAAGTCTGAATGGCATTAATGAAGCCTATGGATAGAGTAGAATGTAATCATTTATTGTGCCAAGGATACAAGTCTTATATACACATGTACTGTAGTTATTACCACACATGAGATTCCCACATCGTAGCCTGTACATTGAATATATTCACTGATCATGTACTCTTCCTTGGCAAATAAAGGTGTGGTTCAGGTATGAATCTCTCAGACATTATTTTTCAGTCATATCAAACTCCATTATTTGAATGATGCTGTGTCTGCATGTATGTATTACAATTATACACTTCAACAGTGTTTACCACTCCTGCTCCTGGGACATCAATGATTATACATTGTAACTATGCAATAGACTATAAACATGATTGACTTGTAATTCATATTTACAGAAAACAAAAACTAGCATATCCAACTCCCTTCATCTGGATTAATCTGAGGACACAAGATAGTATTTCAATGAGATACTCAATTTCAACCAGTGGAGAATGTGAAATGCTTTATTGAAAGAAGTTCATTATCCAGGTGATATAAATACATAAATGCATTATAATTATGATAATTGTAATATTATAAACACAAGTTCAATCTGTATTTCAATGCACATATGGTGTGCATTATAAAACGAGGAAGAAAGACGAGGTGGGGAGAGAGGTGTAGAATACAGAAAGATGTAAGAACAGTGGCAGACAGCATATGATTCTTGATGTCACAGATGTCGTAGGGTGTAGACCAAAACGCAATGGGAAAATGTATATTCATCTTCTTTTTATTTGTAAAGAAGGAAAAACAGAGACAACGTCTACAAAAAACAAACGAACTAGACAGTCTCGTCAGGCATACAGCAAAACAAGAAACAATCTCCCACAATTCCCAAAACAAACACACTCCTAAATATAGGACCTTCAATCAGAGGCAACGATAGACAGCTGCCTCCAATTGAAGGCCCCAATCCCCATACCTAAACATAGAAATACAATACCCTAGCACAGACATAGAACTAACAACATAGAACTAACCAAAAAACCCCGGACTAATAAATCAAATACCCCTCTACATGAACACATACTCAAACACACCCTGAACCACATAAAACAAATACCCCTGCCACGTCCTGACCAAACTAATAAGAACAAATAACCCCTTTACTGGTCTGGACGTGACACATGAATTACAGTGCTACCCTAATATTCTCTCAGTTCATCAGAATTGCGATGTCTCCTAACCAGTCTTGGGCCCCAAGTTGGCCCGAAGGTTATCTTAAGAGTGGTTGAGGTGGCGATGACGGGACTGGCTTCCTCTCTCACATGAAAACATACCTGCAGACGAGAGCATGATTAAGCCTTGTTTTTTTTTTATTCTAACAGGGTCAGTCTTATATCAGGAGGTGAAATGCAAAACTGACGTTGGATCATTAACTCTGGGACTACTACATGTCTGTCTGTATTTCAATGTAAAGCATCTCTTTAATAATACTTCCTGTTGACCCGACCAAGTGACATTTGATCATGCTGTGCCCTCTATGTAGCCAGTTCAGATGCGGGAGGGGTTCACCAAAACAGCTGATATAACCTAGATGATTTAGGGAGAAGGGGGAGAGGGATGAAGTGAAGAAGAGAGACTGTTATTGTGTGTGTGTGTGTGTGTGTGGTCTCTCCTGGTGTCCACACTAAGTGGCTACAGAGTACGTTATGCTGAAAAACAGACACATGAGTACACACAATAGAAGATACTGTATATGATGCAGGCACCTATCAGAGTGTACCTGAAACATTTAAAATGGAGGGCTATGTGTCTCACCACTTGGTTATTGCAAGGCTAACCCCCAGTGAAATCATGACTTGCCAGCAACAGATAGTCCAGTGAAAATGTGTTTATGTGGTGTAAATATGAAAATTAGCAGCTGACATCTTAAGGGTTTTTTAATTAATGCATGTGAGACAGGTTCCATGTACAACAAGACAGGCAGAGATGGAGAAAAAGAACACAGAACAGTTTAATTACCTCTGGTTATGAACACTTTTGCCAGCAATAAAGCTTCCACAGCCTGTTCCTCGGGCAGTGAACATCTGGCAATATCTACATTTTCGATCCCTTGGTCAGCTCGATCTCTGAAAGTAAAGAAAACATCTTATTTTTTATAGACATGAAAACAATAACTGAGATATGACCGTTCAATACAGCAGAAAAAAAAGCAGCAGAGGTCATTTTCAGGATACATCAATACAGCCCAGTGCTGCTTACCTGAGATGCCATCTTTGTAGGTGTCCGCTTTGACTTCCTTTGTGTCGGAAAAAAGTTGCTTTCAGAACAATTATTTTTGATTGAAAATAAAAAGGTTTTGCTCTCGACAAAAAGACACCGATGTACCTCCATAGCATATAACAATTTGCCTGTGAATAACCACACCTTCATACAAACATGCTACTGTATGCAGAATTCTTGACGCACAACCGAACATGCTGCCATATCCTGCCAGAACGTCCACAAGTGAGCCACTCAGGAGTAGAATGAATACGCGTGGAAGAGGGAAAGGAATAAGATGGGAACAGCAATTTGTTGCAAGTTGGGGAGGAGAGCTAATAGCTGAACAATAGACTATTCAACCTTTACTAAAGAATAGTCTAATAGCTGAGCTAGGTGTGAAAACCCCTCCTCAGATCACAGGACCAAGGGGTAGCTTGCTACTCAATGTTTTAAAGTAATGACTTTTCAAATAAGTTACCCTACACGTTACCTTACATGTTGGCTGACAATTTGTTAACTACGCTGTCCTTACAAACCACAGCATATCATTACAGCAGTATGTACTGGTATGTTAGCTAGCTACCTAACGTTAGTAGTTATACATCCAACTTGCCAGTATATTAACTATGGGCTATCTAACTACCCAACCTTTATTGACTTGATTACTCTCGTCATTCTTAGTTTAGCTAAATGGTATAGTCATTGTGCTTTCTCAATTGACATTCGGGTGCTTTCGTAAATTCGCTCTGGCTATCTATAGGCTGGACAATAGAACGAGTCAAAATTCACCCAAGGCTGAAAAATGGCTTTAGAACGTTGGCTAAACTGAAACACTAGCGCAAGCCGATAGGAAACAATGGGAGGACCGCAGAGTTCCAATATTCTTTTGTTGTTTACATTTTAACTATAAAACAATGTGAGCAGCTCTCATTGCCAACAATAGCAAAGCAGGCATTGTGACGTTGAACAATAAGCTAGGAATAGAACGTTCGGAAGGCGAGTTGGTGCCACGGTGCTCAATAGAATGAATAGGAGCTAGCAGGGTGAAAAATGCACTAAAATAAGGCCTGTTTTTTCGCGACGGCAAGCAGCTGGAAAATATGGTCATATTATGAAACTGGGCTCCTCGCTAACTAGCTAGTCATTTCACACAATTTGGCTTAATTAATTTGATTCATATTATGGTGTTTCCGTTCAGAGAAAAATTGTCAGTTTGTAAATTCAGACCATTTTGCTCTCGGAGCGCACACTGGACCTTCGGGCTGAGGAGTAGGGTTGATTTGAGCTTTCTGTCTTTACAACGGCAGTTGTAAGATTCTCACCACTTATATGTGAATCACTATTCAACCCTGTTCAGAGGGCTCACTTTCCTCTTCTACACCTGCATTGCTTGCTGTTTGGGGTTTTAGGCTGGGTTTCTGTACAGCACTTAGTGACATCATCTGATGTAAGAAGGGCTTTATAAATACATTTGATTGATTGATTGATTGATAACAGTACCTCACTTACGCTGCGTTTTTAACCAAGTGGGAGTTGGAATTTACCACATACAACGTGGAAAAATTCATGCCCTCCAACCGACTTCTCCCACATGCTGACCTTTGACATCACTTACTAAAGAATTTACCTCGATAACAACATTTTCTGCAATTAAAGGTAACAACAAAACATTATTTATTTCAAGCATTTTATCATTATGTTTTTTTTCCTCTATAATTTGTTTACAAGCAGCTGCAATTTTTGTTTATGGTTAACGCAGTTTGTTGGCCATTAGCCAATCTGCTTTTCTCAATGAGTTCAAAGCACGGGAACGCAACCAACTGGTATTTACGACTTCACAACTGTTCAATTCCCACCTCTTACTTGGTAACGAATGTAGCAGTCGTGAGTATAAATAATTGTAACAAGTGCGGTGAGAGTCGAGAAGCAAGTACAGGGAGTGTGTGTTTTAATAAATAAACTAAATAATAAACACGAAACACAAACGATGCACTGACATGAAACAGAGTCAATAACACCTGAGGAAAGAACCAAGGGGAGTGACAGATTTAGGGAAGATAATCAAGGAGGTGATGGAGTCCAGGTGAGTGTCATGAGGCGCTGGTGTGCGAGACGATGTTGACAGGTGTGCGGGATAATCAGCAGCCTGATGACCTAGAGGAGTATACGTGACAGTACCCCCTCCCCGACGTGTGGCTCCAGCCGATGGGACGAACCCGGGGATCAGGAGCGGACCGATCACCCATTCTGAAGCGCGGGAACCTGTCACGCCGGCCGAGGCGTGGGAACCTGTCGTGCCGGCTGTAGCGCGGGAACCTATCAGACCGGCTGAGGCAGGGGAGCCTGGTGATCCGGTTAAGGCATGAGAGTCTGACGAGCCGGTGGAAGCAGGGAAGCCTGGCAATCCCTCAAAGGCATGAAAGCCCGACGAGCTGGCTGAGGCAGGGGAGTGTTTCATGTTTCGTTGTTTGTGTTTTGTGTTTATTGTTTTGTTTATTTATTAACACACTCACTCCCTGTTCTTGCTTCCCGACTCTCAGTGCACTCGTTACAATAATTCATGGAGGCAGTAGTGCAAATGTGGCAAATTAATTATAGGAAAATTGAGACAAGCATTCAGGTATAGCACTGAAGTCTTTTTTTCACATTTATTTAACAAGGCAAGTCAGTGAAGAACAAATTCTTATTCACAATGACGGCCTACCCTGGCCAAAACCTAACTTGGGCCAATTGTGTACTGCTCTATGGGACTCCCTATAATGGCTGGTTGTGATACAGCCTGGAATCGAACCAGGGTCTGTAGTGATGCCTCTAGTACTGAGATGCAGTTCCTTAGAGCGCTGCACCACTCGGGAGCCCAAGTCTACCACCGCGCTTAGGCTTCTACAGTGATGTTGTCATAAGACGACTGTTCATGACAACTGGAAAAGCTGCAATGACTCAAATTATTGATAAAACCCATTTTGTTTATCCATGTTGATCAATTGGCTTGTCATGCTATGGCAGACACCATGTCATCATCCCTTTAAACCTCAAGCTTCTTCCTATTTTTCATTACTTTATCAATAAACCTGTTCTTAAAAAATCTAAATAATTGTTTAGTGTTTCTTTATCAATATGGACTTTCAAAAAAGTATACTTTTTTGAGGTCATATTGATCCCAGCCCAAAACACTCAATTCTGCATATAGTAATTTGATAAATAGGAACTTTACATGAATTATGATGCAAATCAATTTATAACATTTTTGACATGCGTTTTTCTGCATATTTTTGTTGTTATTCTGTCTCTCACTGTTGAAATAAACCTACCATTAAAATTATAGACTGATCCTTTCTTTATCAGTGGGCAAACGTACAAAATCAGCAGGGGATCAAATACTTTTTTTTCCCCACTGTAGCTCCCCATGTAATCACCTAAGATTCTACTTTTCAACACCACGTATCGTAAGACTGTGTCCAAATCCAAAACAAACTCATTTTTGTACATATAACAATCTTCTAATTGTATACAAAGTCTGCCAATGGTATACCTACTACATATAACTGCAATACAGAACACAGATACACTCTGAATCTTCAAAGAGAGCTGTGTTGATGTGTATTCTGTGTTGATGTGTATTGATGTGTATTACTCTGAAAAGTAATCATTCTAGGGCAAATAAGTCTTCATTTGAATCCAGGTTTCTCTGGATATATACCATTAACTTATAAATATCATCATAGGTTGGAGGGGGAACTGTATCAGTTATTTTGACCAGATAAACAGAACCTGCAAAGATGAAGCACCTTAGTGCTTTCAGAAAGTATTCAGAACCCGATGGTCACTCTGACAGAGCTCTAGAGTTCCTCTCTGGAGATGGGAGAAACTTCCAGAAGGACAACTATCTCTGCAGCACTCCACCAATCAGGCCTTTATGGTAGAGTGGCCAGATGGAAGCCACTCCTCAGTAAAAGGCACATGACAGCTCGCTTGGAGTTTGCCAAAAGGCACCTAAAGACTCTCAGACCACGAGAAACAAGATTCTCTGGTCTGATGAAACCAAGATTGAACTCTTTGGCCTGAACGCCAAGCGGCACGTCTAGAGGAAACCTGGCACCATCCCTACGGTAAAGCATGGTGGGGGCAGCATCATCTTGTGGGGATGTTTTTCAGTGGCAGGGACAGGGGGAGTAGTCAGTATCAAGGGAACGATGAAAGGGGGAAAGTACAGAGAGATCCTTGATGAAAACCTGCTCCAGAGTGCTCAGGACCTTCGACTGAGGCTGAAGGTTCACATTCCAACAGGACCATGACCCTAAGCACACAACCAAGACAACGCAGGAGTGGCTTTGAGACAAGTATCTGAATGTCCTTGAGTGGCCCAGCAAGCCCGGACGTGAACACGATCAAACATCTCTGGAGAGATCTGAAAATCGCTGTGCAGCAACTCTTCCCATCCAACCTGACAGAGCTTGATAGGATCTGCAGAGAAGAATTGGAGCAACTCCCCAAATACAGGTGTGTCAAGCTTGTAGCGTCATACCCAAGAAGACTCAATTCTGTTATTGCTGCCAAAGGTGATTCAACAAAGTACGGAGTAAAGGGTCTGAATACTTATGTAAATGTGATATTTCAGTTTTTTATTTGTAATATATTAGCAAACATTACTAAAACCTATTTTTGCTATGTTATTATGGGGTATTATGTGTAGATTGATGAGGGAAAAAAACAATGTAATCAATTTTAGAATAAGGCTGTAATGTAACAAAATGAGGAACAAGTCAAGGATTTCTGAACACTTTCCGAAGGCACTGTATATTAGATTGGCAGTATATGCAAAATAACTGTAATTCTGTTTAGGTATTTTTTTTACATTTTAGGTAACATTAATTACATGTCTAAATAATGATGTTTTGATACGAAATAAGTTTCTATTTTGTTATGATTGTTGTTTTTTCCAATAGTTTCCCCATGGGGTCAAAATGACCCGTGTTGGTAATCAAAGTACAGTATTTAGCTTTAGGGTTAATGGAGATATGGAATGCACTTCAGGTGAGGCATTACTTGCCAACACTAAACCCTCAGCAGCATCCAGGCCAGGGCCATAAGGCCCAGAGAGGAGCACTTTGTGGAGGCTCCCGACACTGGTGGGGCTGTGGTTGGGCTGCCCTGGGTCGTCACCATCCGGCCGTTGACAGGCTGGATGTTTCTGAAGACGTTGGTCATCAATGCAGAGGTGGAGTTGTGGTCAATGTGCAATGTTGTGCTGAAGAGATCAATCTGAGGGGAGAAGGTTAATTAATTGCTGGATCATAGACATAAGTGTGACATCAGGCTGGCCCAATGGCTTTACCCACTGGGTACAGACGTCAGTTCAAAATCTAGTTTTATTTGAGATGCCAAGTAACGTGAAATCAACCAAACTTTGAGGCAAATTTCTCTCCAAGTGAATAAATAAATCACCCCAAAAACACTGAGGTATGTAAATTGCATTTTGGTTAAAAGTTAGATTAAAACCAGACAAATTCCTGAAATGTGTGTACAGTTGAAGTCAGAAGTTTACATACACTTAGGTTGGAGACATTAAAACTTGTTTTTCAACCACTCCATAAATTTCTTCTTAAAACCTCTTACATCTAGACGTTCCGCTAGCGGAACACCTGCTCCAATATCCAATGATGGGCGTGGAGCGAAATACAAACTCCTCTAAAATCCGAAAACTTCAATTTTTCAAACATATGACTATTTTACACCATTTTAAAGACAAGACTCTCCTTTATCTAACCACACTGTGCGATTACAAAAAGGCTTTACAGCGAAAGCAAAACATTAGATTATGTCAGCAGAGTACCCAGCCAGAAATAATCAGACACCCATTTTTCAAGCTAGCATATAATGTCACAAAAAACAAAACCACAGCTAAATGCAGCACTAACCTTTGATGATCTTCATCAGATGACAACCCTAGAACATTATGTTATACAATGCATGCATGTTTTGTTCAATCAAGTTCATATTTATATCAAAAAACAGCTTTTTTACATTAGCATGTGACGTTCAGAACTAGCATACCCACCGAAAACGTCCAGTGAATTTACTAAATTACTCACGATAAACGTTCACAAAAAACATAACAATTATTTTAAGAATTATAGATACAGAACTTCTTTATGCAATCGCCATGTCCGATTTTAAAATAGCTTTTCGGTGAAAGCACATTTTGCAATATTCTGACTAGATAGCCCAGCCATCACGGGCTAGCTATTTAGACACCCACCAAGTTTAGCACTCACCAAAGTCAGATTTACTATAAGAAAAATGTTATTACCTTTGCTGTCTTCGTCAGAATGCACTCCCAGGACTTCTACTTCAATAACAAATGTTGGTTTGGTTCCAAATAATCCATAGTTATATCCAAATAGCGGCGTTTTGTTTGTGCGTTCAAGACACTATCCGAATGGTAAAGAAGGGTTACGAGCACGACGCATTTCGTGACCAAAAATTACTAAGTTCTACCCCTGAACAAGGCAGTTAACCCAATGTTCCCCGGTAGGCCGTCATTGTAAATAAGAATTTGTTCTTAACTGACTTGCCTAGTTAAATATTCATCAGTCCAGAGAACTTGTTTCCACTGCTCCAGAATCCAATGGTGGTGAGCTTTACACTATTCCATGTGAATCTTGGCATTACGCATAGTGATCTTAGACTTGTGTGCGGCTACTCGGCCATGGAAACCCATTTCAGGAAGCTCACCGACAAGCAGTTCTTGTGCTGATGTTGCTTCTAGAGGCAGTTTGGAACTCGGTAGTGAGTGTTGCAACCGAGGACAGGCTTCAGCACTCAGCGGACCCATTCTGTGAGCTTTTGTGGCCTACCATTTTGCGGCTGAGCCTTTGTTGCTCCGACACATTTCCACTTCACAATAACAGCACTTACAGTGTATCGGGGAAGCTCTAGCAGGGCAAAAATTTTACGGACTGGCTTGTTGGAAAGGTGGCATCCTATAACGGTGCCACGTTGAAAGTCACTGAGCTCTTCAGTACGGGCCATTCCACTGCCAATGTTTGTCTATGGACAAATTCAACATTCAACATTGTGAGAGGATACCTCCTCCACTGTTTCACCAACCAAAAGGTTACCATTTCACACCAGAGCATTCACCATACTTGGACTATCACAGAGAAGTGGTAAATGCGTTGATATAATCTGGAAAGGGGTAATATGTTAAGAATAATGATTGAATAATGTCCTGGATGTAAATTTGGGAAGGGCTTCAGGGATTCAAAGGTGCATCAAGCCACATTCCCTCAAAACAATTTAATCACTGAGCAAATTTCTGGTTTGCTGAGCACAAACTTTAACATTGTTGTGAAAATTCAGAGCAACTTTACTGTGAACACTGAGGCTGTACACGCTTTAAGTTAGTTTTAACAGTGGTCAAATAGGCTACTGTGGCTATTTCATCATAATGTAGTCTTACCAGAGTGGCCTACCATGAAAAACAATGGAGAAAATGCATCCCATAACATTTTAACATTGAAATAGCTGTTCTATCGCTATACAGTAGCAGCCAATATGTGGTGTTCAATGTAGGGCTTGACATTAACCTGTTTATTGACTTGTCTTTCAGACAAGGAGGTGACTGAAAATGTTGTTGTGTTGTTTGATGTAAGAAACCACTTTACAAAATAAAATACATCATTATTCCCATACCCTTTGCCTATTGGCTACTTAGCTTATTCAAGCCTGTCTCAAAATATAATACTGCCATTTTAAGTCCAAAAAATTGCTCTTTACCTGACTCTCTTTTCAAAGATGTCTAGAAATGCATACATTTGTGCTCTTGTAGGAAGCAATCACTCCCCCATTGCTGACTACAAACTATCTATAAATGGGCTAATAACTCACTCACTAACAAAGGATATTAACAAATGTGCAAATGTGCACAGGTCGCTACATGTTGTTATCACTTTGATCTCAAAACAAGCACATCGACTCACAACCGCTCATGCTGTAAAAACAATTCCGTTCAAAGTAAATGGCACAGATCCATATATGGCTTTGGTCTATTTTCATGTAGGCCTACTGCAGCTTTGGTTGGTTATGGCGCAGCAGACTGTGTAGACCAGAGTATGGGCCTGAGTCGTGCCTATCAATGCAATAGAATCCTACTCCGATGCCTTCTGCCTACAACAAAATATTTTGCATAGTTTTTTTCCATACTAAGTCTTGCATAGTTCGTTATGTTTCGGAACGTTGCATTGAAAGTGGCTGATATTGTGTTGATTCTATCACAATTCCCACAGTAATAGGAAATGTTCATAGTGTTAACTAAAGGGGAAAACTCTAGAAAGTTGAGTGAAGTTCAATCTCGTGCTTCTCTGCACGTGCTGATATTTCTTCTGGGCAGCAGTCCCCGAGGGAACATTGGCGTCAAGACACATGATTAAAAGCAACCTCTTACATTCCTTGGACAGAGCACCAATGCATCACACCCAAAAGTGAGAAAATCACTGTTCAACTGCGCAATTATTGAAAATTAGGTTGTATGATGATACATAAGGGTTAATCTTATAAGCATTTTCTAAGTGCATTTATTAATGGTTAATAACTGGATGTAAATACTGGCTTAATATTTTTCAAACACTGACCAGTTATTGCACAATTTTGACCAATTCGATATAACTTTTTATTGGTTTATAATGCATTTACAAATGATTCAATAATTGTTAATAACGTAATTATAACCCCTTTATAAACTCTTTACAAATGGAACTGATATGGGATTATAGTCCATGGTGTTCAGTTTATGGTACAATTGTTGCACGAACTCACCAAGTCCTGGCTGACTCTGATAGGGTCCTTGAACACGGTCCAAACCACAGCTTCACTGCAGTTTGGAGTGGTCAGGGAGCCAAGGTAACGGTAGTATTTGGTACGGTCCACCCCTTCCAGGAGCTCATCCAATGAAATAGCATGAGTAATGTTTACAATATCATCTTGAGGAAGAGAGAAAGAGAAAACGTATATAAAATCATATGCTACTGAAATTGAACAAGAAAATTACTAATTTTGAATTCAAAGAGAAAAAATCATTACAAACTTTATTTTGAGAAAGTAGTTCTTGATCAAATCAGAACCAGTCAAATCTCTCCTCTCACCTTTTAGTGTGATGTTGGCCAAGTAGGATGTCAGAGTTTTCCAGGCTGGTGGGGAACCAGTCGCATTACCTGTCATTGCCTATTTGAAAAAGCAGCAATAAAACATTGAAATGCCTAATCTACTGTGGAAAAATGAATGCTATTTCTAAGAAAGTTAAAGCATCCGCTCACCTCTATGAAGAAGCCAAGAGCAGCGAGTCCTGTGCTGTCTGCAACGGCCACAGTCGTGCTACCATTGAGCGAAGACTTGGAATTTACTATGTGTAACTGAAAGGTGAAGCATAACAGTTGATATAAAAAGATCTGAATCCATTGGGAAATTCAAACGTTAGAATACTACATTTAAAAAGGTAGACTACAATCTACCATAGCTGTTCAAAGATCACTAAGACCTTGACATTGATCCATTGCAGTACGGTATATTTGCGTCAGTATAAAAATTCACCACATGTAACATGGGGTACATTCAGATTCTCTACTTTTCTCCCGAAGTGCACTCATACATTTCCCCTCATGAATTTAAAAGGACCACAGGAAGAGTAGCTGCTGCTTCTGCAAAAGCTAATGGTGATTCAAATAAACAAAGACATGTAATGGACTAGTGTTTGGAATATGGTGGTAACTCCCTCCAGCCATTCTTGCTCCAATCCATGAAGGGTGGTGGGGTGGGTTGCGTTGAACCTTTCCATACCTCCATGGGGTAGCGGGTTCCATCCACTGTGTGCTCCGACCCAGGGACTGAGGTACCATTCCCCCAGTGCAGGTGAAACTGCAGGCTGTCATAGGCCTCTGACAGTGCCCCACCTTTAACCTGGACGCCACTCGTCAGCTTCACTTTGACTGAAAGAAAGAGAGGAGGAACAAAAAGAGAGGAATTGGTTACATTTCGAACATTAAGGTTCCTGGTTTGGTACATACAGTACAAGTCAAAAGTTTAAACACACTTACTCATTCCAGTTTTTATTTTATTTTAACTATTTTCTACATTGTTGGATAATAGTGAAGACATGAAAACTATGAAGACATGAAAACTATGAAATAACACATTCATTTAGTAACCAAAAAAGTGATAAACAAATCAAAATATATTTCATATTTGAGATTCTTCAAAGTAGCCACCCTTTGCCTTGATGACAGCTTTGCACACTCTTGGCATTCTCTCAACCAGCTTCATGTGGTTGTCACCTGGAATGTATTTCAATGAACAGGTGTGCCTTCTTAAAAGTTAATTTGTGGACTTTATTTCCTTCTTAATGCGTTTGAGCCAATCGGTTGGGTTGTGACAGGGTAGGGGTGCAATACAAAAGATAGCCATATTTGGTAAAATACGAAGTCCATATTATGGCAAGAACAGCTCAAATAAGCAAAGAGAAATGACAGTCCATCATTACTTTAAGACATGAAGGTCAGTCAATTCAGAAAATTTCAAGAATTTTTACATTTTCTTCAAGTGCAGTAGCAAAAACCATCAAGCTCTATTATGAAACTCACTCTCATGAGGACTGCCACAGGAAAGGAAGACCCGGAGTTACCTCTGCTGCAGAGGATAAATTCATTAGAGTTACCAGACTCAGATTGCAGTCCAAATAAATGCTTCACAGAGTTCAAGTAACAGACACATCTCAACATCAATTGATCAGAGGAGATTACGTGAATCAGGCCTTTATGGTCGAATTGCTGCAAAGATACCACTACTAAAGAACACCAATAAGAAGAAGAGACTTGCTTGGGCCAAGAACCACGAGCAATGGACCGCTGGAAATCTGTCCTTTGGTCTGATGAGTCCAAATTTTAGATTTTTGGTTCCAACCGCTGTGTCTTTGTGAGATGCAGAGTAGGTGAACAGATGATCTCTTCATGTTTGGTTCCCACCGTGAAGCATGGAGGAGGAGGTGTTATGGTGTGGGGTGCTTTGCTGGTGACACTGTCTGTGATTTAAGGCACACTTAACCAGCACGGCTACCACGGCATTCTGCAGTGATATGCCATCCCATCTGGTTTGTGCTTAGTGGGACTATCATTTGTTTTTCAACAGGACAATGACCCAAAACACACCTCCAGGCTGTGCAAGGGCTATTTGTGCAAGAAGTAGAGTGATGGAGTGCTGCATCAGATGATCTGGCCTTCACAATCACCCTACCCCAACCCAATTGAGATGGTTTGGGATGAGTTGGACTGCAGAGTGAAGGAAAGCAGCCAACAAGTGCTCAGCATATGTGGGAACTCCTTCAAGACTGTTGGAAAAGCATTCCAGGTGACTACTTCATGAACCTGGTTGAGATAATGCCAAGAGTGTGCAAAGCTGTCATCAAGTCAAAGGGTGGCTTCTTTGAAGAATCTAAAACATAAATTATATTTTGATTTTATTTTCACTTTTCGTCTAGAGGTTAAGTACATTTAAAACCAAATACTTTTAGACTTTTACTCAAGTAGTATTTTACTGGGTGACTTTCACTTTTACTTGTGTTATTTTCTTTTAAGGTATCTTTACTTTTACTCAACTACTTTCCACCACTGATGGATTGAGAAGGCAAGGCATCCATCCAATCTCCTCACCAGTTTCGCCAGTGTTCGTGATATTCTTCATTGTAGAGTTGTCTCTGTATTTGGTAAAGTTGAATTCAGTCAGGTTTGTGTCGCCCACTGCCGATGCGGAGATGATGTTGATGGGAGACTGATGGGATCCATTGCAATGTTCACTGGCAATGGTGGACCAAGTAGTGTCATCTTAACATGGAATCAATCATACAATGGTTTCAATAAACCATTGTCTTATAAGTGTCATATAATATTCTAATACATAAATTCTATAGTCTATTATCCACTGCCATCACAATCACTTCAAAGCAAATGCTTCATGTACAATTTGTGAATAAAAATTACACTGAGTATACAAAACATTAATACCTGCTCTTTCCATGACAAAGACTGACCAGGTAAATCCAGGTGAAAGCATATTGATAGCACTTGTTAAATTCACTTAAATCAGTGTAGATGGGGTAAAGAGACAGGTTAAAGAAGGAAGATACAGCTTAAAGAAGGTTTATTATGCCTTGTGACAATTGAGATTGTGTATGTGTGTCATTCAGCGGTTGAATCGGCAAGACAAAAGATTGAAGGGCCTTCAAACAAGGTATGGTAGTACGTGACAGGCGCACCGGCTTGTGTCAAGAACTGCAAAGCTGCTTTGTTTTTCATGCTCAACAGTTTTCCATGTGTATCAAGAATGGGCCACCACCCAAAGGACATCCAGCCAACTTGACACAACTGAGTCAACATGGTCCAGCATCCCTGTGGAACGCTTTCGACACCTTGTAGAGTCCATGCCACGATGAATTGAGGCTGTCCTGATGGCAAAAAGGGGGTGCAACTCAATATTCCTAATGTTTTGTATACTCAGTGAACATTGTAACCATGGGGTTAAAATCAATACTTACTACAACTAGGATCATGGTAACACCACACTGTTCAAATTGAAAAGGGGAAAAGTTATGCAAAGAGTCACAAAATGTACAGTAGAAGACAGTCACAGGCCAACAAAAAAATTAAATAATCGCTTACAAACTTCTGCAGCACTGTATCCAGTGGGGACAAGGATAGTCGCAATGATAACCACAAGTCGATTCATCTGAAAGCGAGA
This sequence comes from Salmo trutta, assembly GCF_901001165.1. NCBI lineage: Eukaryota > Metazoa > Chordata > Actinopteri > Salmoniformes > Salmonidae > Salmo > Salmo trutta. The sequence goes on along the minus strand of NC_042977.1, from coordinate 37,480,659 downwards.
TAAAGGCAATTATGAATGGAGAGACAAATAAGCAGCGACTGACACTGGACGTCCATGGACTTTAAAAAGTTGTTGAAATTTGGTCAGTCTGCCCTAGCTTTGATTTTAACATCTACAGATGCAGATTTTTGGTCCGGTACGGACCGGCCTTGATTTCAACATCACAACGTCCACAAATATAGATGTTTATGATTGGTTCAGATCAGGCCCGGTCTGAACCGGCCTTGATTTGACCTAAACGTAGACGTCTACGTTTCACATGTTCGGAATCTACCGTACTCCACTATACATTACTATGCTCTACTGTACTGTACTGTGCTGTACTGTGCTTTTTAAACTAGTGAAACATGGACGTCTACGATTGGTTCAGATTTGGTCCAGACTGACCAAATATGGTCTTGTTTTGTAGCGAAGCTCATTAGTATAATACCCAGTGTGCTTTGCAAGTGTTCATTTTTTCATTTACAGTGAGGGAAAAAAGTATTTGATCCCCTGCTGATTTTGTACGTTTGCCCACTGACAAAGAAATGATGAGTCTATAATTTTAATGGTAGGTTAATTTGAACAGTGAGAGACAGAATAACAACAAAAAAATCCAGAAAAACGCATGTCAAAAATTTTATAAATTGACTTGCATTTTAATGAGGGAAATAAGTATTTGACCCCCTCTCAATCAGAAAGATTTCTGGCTCCCAGGTGTCTTTTATACAGGTAACAAACTGAGATTAGGAGCACACTCTTAAAGGCAGTGCTCCTAATCTCAGGTTGTTAACTGTATAAAAGATACCTGTCCACAGAAGCAATCAATCAGATTCCAAACTCTCCACCATGGCCAAGACCAAAGAGCTCTCCAAGGATGTCAGGGACAAGATTGTAGACCTACACAAGGCTGGAATGGGCTACATGACCATTGCCAAGCAGCTTGGTGAGAAGGTGACAACAGTTAGTGCGATTATTCACAAATGGAAGAAAAACAAAAGAACTGTCAATCTCCCTCGGCCTGGGGCTCCATGCGAGATCTCACCTCGTGGAGTTGCAATGATCATGAGAACGGTGAGGAATCAGCCCAGAACTACACGGGAGGATCTTGTCAATGATCTCAAGGCAGCTGGGACCATAGTCACCAAGAAAACAATTGGTAACACACTACGCCGTGAAGGACTGAAATCCTGCAGCGCCCGCAAGGTCCCCCTGCTCAAGAAAGCACATATTCATGCCTGTCTGAAGTTTGAATGATTCAGAGGACAACTGGTGAAAGTGTTGTGGTCAGATGAGACCAAAATGTAGCTCTTTGGCATCAACTCAACTCGCCGTGTTTGGAGGAGGAATGCTGCCTATGACCCCAAGAACACCATCCCCATCATCAAACATGGAGGTGGAAACATTATGCTTTGGGGGTGTTCTTCTGCTAAGGGGACAGGACAACTTCACCGCATGAAAGGGACGATGGACGGGGCCATGTACCGTCAAATCTTGGGTGAGAACCTCCTTCCCTCAGCCAGGGCATTGAAAATTCTGCCTCCTCAACCCTCCTCTCCTCCCTCTCTGCATCCTTTGACTCTCTATGTCCCCTATCCTCCCGTCCGGCTCGGTCCCCCCCTCCTGCTCCGTGGCTTGACGACTCATTGCGAGCTCACAGAACAGGGCTCCGGGCAGCCGAGCGGAAATGGAGGAAAACTAGCCTCCCTGAGGACCTGGCATCTTTTCACTCCCTCCTCTCTAAATTTTCCTCCTCTGTTTCTGCTGCTAAAGCCACTTTCTACCACTCTAAATTCCAAGCATCTGCCTCTAACCCTAGGAAGCTCTTTGCCACCTTCTCCTCCCCCCTGAATCCTCCTCCCCCCCCTCTCTGCGGATGACTTCGTCAACCATTTTGAAAAGAAGGTCGACGAAATCCGATCCTCGTTTGTTAAGTCAAATGACACCGCTGGTCCTGCTCACATTGCCCTACCCTATGCTTTGACCTCTTTCTCCCCCCTCTCTCCAGATGAAATCTTGCGTCTTGTGACGGCCGGCCGCCCAACTACCTGCCCGCTTGACCCTATCCCCTCCTCTCTTCTCCAGACCATTTCCGGAGACCTTCTCCCTTACCTCACCTCGCTCATCAACTCATCCTTGACTGCTGGCTACGTCCCTTCTGTCTTCAAGAGAGCGAGAGTTGTACCCCTTCTCAAAAAACCTACACGCGATCCCTCCGATGTCAACCACTACAGACCAGTATCCCTTCTTTCTTTTCTCTCCAAAACTCTTGAACGTGCCGTCCTTGGCCAGTTCTCCTGCTATCTCTCTCAGAATGACCTTCTCGATCCAAATCAGTCAGGATTCAAGGCTGGTCATTCAACTGAGACTGCTCTTCTCTGTGTCACGAAGGCTCTCCGCACTGCTAAAGCTAACTTTCTCTCCTCTGCTCTCATCCTTCTAGACCTATCTGCTGCCTTTGATACTGTGAACCATCAGATCCTCCTCTCCACCCTCTCAGAGTTGGCTATCTCCGGTGCGGCTCACTCTTGGATTGCGTCCTACCTGACAGGTCGCTCCTACCAGGTGGCGTGGCGAGAATCCGTCTCCGCACCACGTGCTCTCACCACTGGTGTCCCCCAGGGCTCTGTTCTAGGAGAGGGCTATAGGAGAGGGCTATTCTTGCTATACACCAAGTCACTTGGCTCTGTCATAGCCTCACATGGTCTCTCCTATCATTGCTACGCAGACGACACACAATTAATCTTCTCCTTTCCCCCTTCTGATAACCAGGTGGTGAATCGCATCTCTGCATGTCTGGCAGACATATCAGTGTGGATGACGGATCACCACCTCAAGCTGAACCTCGGCAAGACGGAGCTGCTCTTCCTCCCGGGGAAGGACTGCCCTTTCCATGATCTCGCCATCACGGTGGACAACTCCATTGTGTCCTCCTCCCAGAGTGCTAAGAGCCTCGGCGTGACCCTGGACAACACCCTGTCGTTCTCCACTAACATCAAGGCGGTAACCCGATCCTGTAGGTTCATGCAATACAACATTCGCAGAGTACGACCCTGCCTTACACAGGAAGCGGCGCAGGTCCTAATCCAGGCACTTGTCATCTCCCGTCTGGATTACTGCAACTCCCTGTTGGCGGGGCTCCCTGCCTGTGCCATTAAACCCCTACAACTCATCCAGAACGCTGCAGCCCGTCTGGTGTTTAACCTTCCCAAGTTCTCTCACGTCACCCCGCTCCTCTGCACACTCCACTGGCTTCCAGTTGAAGCTCGCATCTGCTACAAGACCATGGTGCTTGCCTACGGAGCTGTGAGAGGAACGGCACCTCCGTACCTTCAGGCTCTGATCAGGCCCTACACCCAAACAAGGGGACTGCGTTCATCCACCTCTGGCCTGCTCTGGATAACCTCTTACATCTAGATGTTCCGCTAGCGTAACGCCTCGCCAATATCCAATGGTAGAACGTGGCGCGAATTACAAATACCTCAAAAATCCCAAAACTTCAATTTTTCAAACATATGACTATTTTACACCATTTTAAAGACAAGACTCTCCTTTACCTAACCACATTGTCCGATTTCAAAAAGGCTTTACAGCGAAAGCAAAACATTAGATTATGTCAGGAGAGTACCCTGCCAGAAATAATCACACACCCATTTTTCAAGCTAGCATATAATGTCACAAAAACCAAAACCACGGCTGAATGCAGCACTAACCTTTGATGATCTTCATCAGATGACACTCCTAGGACATTATGTTATACAATACATGCATGTTTTGTTCAATCAAGTTCATATTTATATCAAAAACCAGCTTTTTACATTAACATGTTTTGTTGAGAACTAGCATACCCACCGAAAACTTCCGGTGAATTTACTAAATTACTCACGATAAACGTTCACAAAAAACATAACAATTATTCTAAGAATTATAGATACAGAACTCCTTTATGCAATCGCTATGTCCGATTTTAAAATAGCTTTTCGGCAAAAGCACATTTTGCAATATTCTGAGTAGATAGCTAGCCATCACGGGCTAGCTATTTTGACACCCACCAAGTTTGGCACTCACCAAACTCAGATGTACTATAAGAAAAATTGGATTACCTTTGCTGTTCTTCGTCAGAATGCACTCCCAGGACTTCTACTTCAATAACAAATGTTGCTTTGGTTCAAAATAATCCATAGTTATATTCAAATATCCTCTGTTTTGTTCGTGCGTTCAAGACACTATCTGAAGGGTAACGAAGGGTGATGTGCCCGGCGCGTTTCGTGACAAAACATTTCAATATATTCCATTACCGTACTTCGAAGCATGTCAACCGCTGTTTAAATCAATTTTTATGCGATTTTTCTCGTAAAAAAGTGATAATATTCCGACTGGGAAACCCTGTTTTCGTTCAAAGACTGAAAATCTAAAATGGACTCTTCTCGTGCACGCGCGCCCCAGTCTCATTGTTCTCAGATCGACCACTTACCAAATGCGCTACTGTTTTTCAGCCATGGCGTGCAAAGTCATCATTCAACCTTCTGCCGCCTTCTGAGAGCCTATCGGGCTAGCTATTTTGACACCCACCAAGTTTGGCACTCACCAAACTCAGATTTACTATAAGAAAAATTGGATTACCTTAGCTGTTCTTCGTCAGAATGCACTCCCAGGACTTCTACTTCAACACCCAATGTTGTTTTGGTCCAAATAATCCATAGTTATATCCAAATAGCTGCATTTTGTTCTTGCATTCAAGACACTATGCGAAGGGTGACGCGCCAGCGCATATCGTGTGAAAAAAATCAAAATATTCCATTACCGTACTTCGAAGCATGTCAAACGCTGTTTGAAATCAATTTTTATGCAATTTTTCTCGTAAAATAGCGATAATATTTCAACCCGGGAGACGTTGTATCCGTTCAAACACTGAAAGAATTAAAATGGAGTCATCACCTGCACGCGCGCCCCAGTGTCATTGTTCTCAGATCGACCACTTTCCAAAACCCCTACTGTTTTTCGCCCAGGTACTGCAGAGTCATCATTCCACGTTCTGGCGCCTTCTGAGAGCCTATGGGAGCCTTAGAAAATGTCATGTTACAGCAGAGATCCTGTATTTTCGATAAAGAGGCTATAGAAGGACAAGAAATGGTCAGACAGGGCACTTCCCATATAGAATCTTCTCAGGTTTTGGCCTGCCATATGAGTTCTGTTATACTCACAGACACCATTCAAACAGTTTTAGAAACTTTAGGGTGTGTTCTATCCAAATCAAATCCAAAGCCAATAATTATTTGCATATTGTAGTTTCTGGGCAGGAGTAATAACCAGATTAAATCGGGTAAGTTTTTTATCCGGCCGCGAAAATACTGCCCCCTATCCTAAACAGGATAAGAGCATCTGCTAAATGACGTAAATGTAAATGTAAAATGGGTCGTGGATGGGTATTCCAGCATGACAATGACCCAAAACACACGACCAAGGCAACAAAGGAGTGGCTCAAGAAGAAGCACATTAAAACCTCTTACATCTACACGTTCCGCTAGCGGAACGTCTGCTCCAATATCCAATGATGGGCGGGGCGCGAAATTCAAACTCCTCTAAATCCGAAAACTTACACTTTTCAAACATATGACTATGTTACAGCTATTTAAAGACAAGACTCTCCTTTATCTAACCAAACTGTCCGATTTCAAAAAGGCTTTACAGCGAAAGCAAAACATTAGATTATGTCAGCAGAGTACCCAGCCAGGAATAATCACACAGCCATTTTTCAAGCTAGCATATCATGTCACATAAACCCAAACCATATCTAAATGCAGCACTAACCTTTGATGATCTTCATCAGATGACACACCTAGGACATTGTGTTATACAATACATGCATGTCTGTTCAATCAAGTTCATATTTATATCAAAAACCAGCTTTTTACATTAGCATGTGACGTTCAGAACTAGCATTCCCACCGAACACTTCCGGTGATTTTACTAAATTACTCACGATAAACGTTCACAAAAAGCATAACAATTATTTTAAGAATTATAGATACAGAACTCCTCTATGCACTCGATATGTCCGATTTTAAAATAGCTTTTCGGATGAAGCACATTTTGCAATAATGTAAGTACATAGCCCGGCGTTACAGGGCTAGCTATTTAGACACCCTGCAAGTTTAGCCTTCACCAAAATCACATTTCCTATAAGAAAAATGTTCTTACCTTGCTTGTTCTTCATCAGAATACACTGCCAGGACTTCTACTTCAATAACAAATGTAGGTTTGGTCCCAAATAATCCATCGTTATATCCAAACAGCGACGTTTTGTTCGTGCGTTCTAGACACTATCCCAACGCTAAATCTCGGCCACGAGCATGACGCAAAATATGACAAAAAATTTCTAAATATTCCATTACCGTACTTCGAAGCATGTCAACCGCTGTTTAAAACCAATATTTATGCAATTTATCTCGTAGAGAAGCGATAATATTCCGACCGGGAATCTGCCTGTCTGTAAACTGAGGAAAAAACCGAAAGCCGGGGGCGGGGCGTGTCACGCGCCTAAGGCTTAGTCCATTGACTGACCACTCAGCTTTTGCTCTCGTGTGCTTCAGCCAGGGCTTTGAATTACATCATTCCTGTTTTTCCCGGGCTGTGAGACTCCATTGTTGACGTGAGAAGTGTCACGTAAGAGCAGAGATCCTTTGTAAACGATAGAGAGAATCAAGAAGGGCAAGAAATGTTCAGACAGGGTACTTCCTGAACAGAAGCATCTCAGGTTTTTGCCTGCCATAGGAGTTCTGTTATACTCACAGACACCATTCAAACAGTTTCAGAAACTTTGGAGTGTTTTCTCTCCAAAGCTAATAATTATATGCATATTCCAGTTTCTGGGCAGGACTAATAATCAGATTAAATCGGGTACGTTTTTTATCCAGCCGTGAAATTACTGCCCCCTAGATGTAAGAGGTTAAGGTCCTGGAGTGGCCTAGCCAGTCTCCAGACCTTAATCCCATAGAAAATCTGTGGAGGGAGCTGAAGGTTCGAGTTGGCAAACGTCAGCCTTGAAACCTTAATGACTTGGAGAAGATCTGCAAAGAGGAGTGGGACAAAATCCCTCCTGAGATGTGTGCAAACCTGGTGGCCAACTACAAGAAACGTCTGACCTCTGTGATTGCCAACAAGGGTTTTGCCACCAAGTACTAAGTCATGTTTTGCAGAGGGGTCAAATACTTATTTCCATCATTAAAACACAAATCAATGTATAAAATTTTTGACATGCGTTTTCTGGATTTTTTTGTTGTTATTCTGTATCTCACTGTTCAAATAAACCTACCATTACAATTATAGTCTGATCATTTCTTTGTCAGTGGGCAAACGTAGAAAATCAGCAGGGGATCAAATACTTTTTCCCTCAATGTACATCTTCGTAATTTAGCAGACACGTTATCCAGAGTGACTTACAGTCATTGCATCCAAGGTAGATAAACAACCACATTTCAACGGCTTGCTGGGAGCCTGAATCTCTCACCTTGAACTCAAAAGGGCATTGGATAACATGAATAAAGGCAAATCACCTGGTTGGGATGGTATTCCTCCTGAGGTCTATTTAAAAAAAATTTAATTAGGTCCACTGTTATTTGAAATGATTAACACAGCCATTCACAAAGGTTCATTTGAAATGGATGTAAATACAGCACTAATTTCACATTCATAAAAAAAGGTAAGGAGGCCAACAAGTGCTCTCACTATCGCCCTTTATCTTTGATAGACACAGATATTAAACTATTTTCTCAAATCATGCCATCCTGGCTCAAAACTCACTTACCCAAATTGGTACATCCGGACCAAAGCGGGTTAGTAAAAAACGATTATCCCCGATAACCTCTGTTGTCTATTACATATCTTACATGCTTCATCAGAAACCAAAGCTCCTTAGGCAGTTCTCTCTCTCGATGCAGAAAAAGCTTTTGATGGACTAGAATGGTCACATCTTTGGTCGGTTTTGGAACGTACAGTATGGGACTTGGCTCCAATTTCATTGATAGGATTACAATACTGTATGCCAATCCCTCAGCCATAGTAATAACAGGCAATACCTGCTCTGTTCTGTTCCAAATAACTAGAAGTAGTAGGAAAGATCAACCCATCTCATCACTGTTTTTTTATTGTCTATGGAACCACTGGCCTAGGCAAATTTGACAATCGAAAGAAATTACACTAATATCTCTCAATTCTGCATATCACGTCATCTCATTATACAGCGATGATATCTTACTTCATCTAGACAATGTATCTCAATCCCGCCCAAACGCTTTAAAGATCATATTCAAATTCAGTTCCATCTCAAGTTATAAAATAAATCCAACCAAATCTGCCCTACTGCCTCTTAAGACCCAGATAGAGGACTAAATTTCTACTTTAAATATTTGGGAATAGATATATTTCCTTCCTTAGATAGAATCATTGCTAGAAACTTTTACAATTCTCTCCATGGGACGGTTGAGCTAACGTGAGCTAATGTGATTTGCATGAGGTTGTAAGAAACTAGAAAATTTCCCAGGACATTGTCACGGCTTCCGCCGAAGTCAGTCCCTCTCCTTGTTGGTGCGGCGTTCGGCGGTCGACGTTACCGGTCTTCTAGCCATCGCCGCTCCACCTTTCATTTTCCATTTGTTTTGTCTTGTTTTACCGCACACCTGGTTCACATTCCTTCATCAGACTAAATGTTTATTGACCTCTGTTTCCCCCATGTCTGTGTGTGGAATTGTTCTTTGTGTATTGTGTTACGCTACAGGCTGGCTTGCGCTAGGTTTGTTTGTTTTGTTTAATCCGGTTCATGTTACCGTGGTTGTGCTTTGTGCTGCCTCGCCTGTGCCTTTGGGCCAGGGTGTATATTAAAGTTATCCTGTTATCACTCATCTCTGCTCTCCTGCACCTGACTTCCCAGTAACCAGTCACTCACCCCATTACAGACATCTGATATGGGCAGAAAGCTTAAATTATTGTTTATCTAACTACAATGTCCAATTTACAGTAGACAGAGTGAACGAATACCATGCTATTGTTTGAGGAGAGTGCACAGTTATGAACTTAAACATGTATTAAATAACCAATTAGGCACATTTGGGCAGAAATGCAATGGTTCATTGGATCAGTCTAACACTTTGCACATACACTACTGCCATCTAGAGGCCAAAATCTAAATTGTGCATAAACTGGAATAATACATTGTGGCCTTTCTCTTGCATTTCAAAGATGATAGAAAAAATCTGATAAAAAACTAGTTTTTTTTGCTTTGTATTACCTTTTACCATATCTAAGGTGTTATATTGTCCTACATTCGTTTCAAATTAACACAAAGTTCAAAGTGTTTCCTTTAAAACATTATCAAGAATATGCATATCCTTGCTTTAGGTCCTGAGCTACAGGCAGTTAGATTGGGGTATGTCATTTTAAGTGAATATTGAAGAAAAGGGTCCGATCCTAAAGAGGTTTTAACCTATATGGGATCGGTGTCCCTCCACCTGGACGGTTGAGCTAACGTGCACTAATTGTGCACTAGTGATTAGCATGACGTTGAAAGTAACAAGAACATTACCAAGGACATTGACATGTCTTACATGGGCAGAAAGCTTAAATTCTTGTTAATCTAACTGCACTGTCCAATTTACAGTAGCTATTACAGTGAAAATATAACATGCTATTTTTTTCAGGAGAGTGCACAACAACAAAAAACATTTATCACGGCAACTGGTTTGATACATTCACCTGTGAAAGTAAATAATGTACTTACATTCAGTAATGTTGCTCTGATTTGTCATCCTGAGGGTCCCAGAGATAAAATGTAGCATAGTTTTGTTTAACCTGTTGGGGCTAGGGGGCAGTATTGAGAATTTTGAAAAAAATATGTGCCCATTTTTAACTGCCTCCTACACCAACTCAGAAGCTAGGATATGCATATTATTACCAGATTTGGATAGAAAACACTCTGAATTTTCTAAAACTGTTTGAATGGTGTCTGTAAGTATAACAAAACTAATATGGCAGGCAAAAACCTGAGAAAAAAAAAGAATTTTGTGGCTGTACTATTTTTTTGAGTCATTGTTAATAGATAACACAGTGAGAAAGGATTCATTTCGCACTTCCTACGGCTTCCACTAGATGTCAACGATCTTTATAAAGTTGTTTGAAGCGTCTATGATGAACAGAGACCGGATGACAAGGAAGAGAAGTTGACCTCCCTGGGATGTCGTCACTTCATTATTGCCCGCACCTGCGCATTCATTTGAGTTCATGTCAGGCGAGACATTTTTCAAAAACGTTTTTCAAGACACAGGAGAGGTCAGGTTGAAACATTACTGATGTTTCACGTTAAAAATGGCTCTAAAGATTGATGCTAAACAACGTTTGACATGTTTGAATGAACGTAAATAGATATTTTTTTTTAGTTTACGTCATGATTTCCCCCCCGCTCTACTTTTTAGTAGCCTACCGAAGCGCTAACAACTTGGAGTTATTTGGACATCAATTATGAACTTTGTCGAAAGAAACCACATTTGTTGAGGACCTGGGATTCCTGGAAGTGCCAATGGATGAAGATAATCAAAGGTAAGGGATTATTGACAATAGTATTATTGATATTACATGGTTACAAGATGGTGCTAACTGTATATCCTAGCCTATTGTTCTTAGCACAGCACCCTGTTTATTGCAAAGTGTGATTTCCCAGTAAAGTTATCTTGAAATCTGGCAATAAAGTAGCATTTACAAAATGTTAAACTATAATTATTTGAATGAAAATATTATAATTTACCAATGTTTTCCAATAGTAATTTTGTAAATTGTAACGTTGATTGACGGGAAGCTTTTGAAGAAAAAAAATTCTGAATTTCACCGCTACTGTAAAATGCTGTTTTTGGATATAAATATGAACTTGATGGAACAAAAAATACATGTATTGTATAACATAATGTCCTAGGAGTGTCATCTGAGGAAGATTGTCAAAGGTTAGTGCATAATTTTAGCTGGTTATCTGCTTTTGGTGACGCCTGTCTTTGAATTGACAAAACATTACACACAGCTATTTTCAATGTACTCTCCTAACATAACCTAACTTTAGGCTTTCGCCGTAAAGCCTCTTTGAAATCGGACAATGTGGTTGGATTTAGGAGATGTTTATCTTTCAAATGGTGAAAAATAGTTGATTGTTTGAGTAATTGAAATTTTGAATTTCCCGCCATGGTCTCTTGACAATGAATCCCATTACCGGGCAGGTATCCCCAACAATACATTTTTATATTCAAATGTAGGAACTGGGTTCTAGAGTTTGAACCCCTGCTGCCAGCATCCCGGAGTCACCTCTTCACTGTTTATGTTGGGGGTACTATTTAATGAAGCTGCCAGTTGAGGACTTGTGAGGTGTCTGTTTCTCAAACTAGACACTCTAATATCCCTGTCCTCTTGCTCAGTTGTGCACTGGGGCCTCCCACCACTCTTTCTATTCTGGTTAGAGCAAGTTTGCACTGTTCTGTGAAGGGAGTAGTACACAGCGTTGAATGAGATCTTCAGTTTCTTGGCAATTTCTCACATGGAAAAGCCTTCATTTCTCAGAACAAGAATAGACTGATGAGTTTCAGAACTAAGGTCTTTGTTTCTGGCCATTTTGAGCCTGTAATTGAACCCACAAATGCTGGCGCTCAAGATACTCAACTAGTGAGGCCAGTTTTATTGCTTCTTTAACTAGGACAACAGTTTTCAGCTGTGCTAACATAATTGTGAAAGGGTTTTCTAATGATCAATTAGCTTTTTAAAAATGATCAACTTGGATTAGCTAACACAACGTGCTATTGGAACACAGGAGTGATGGTTGCTGATAATGGGCCTCTGTACGCCTATATATATAGATATTCCATAAACAAATCAGCTAATTCCAGCAACAATAGTCATTTACAACAGTACCGATGTCTACACTGTATTTCTGATCAATTTGATGTTATTTAAAATGGACAAAAAATGTGCTTTCTTTCAAAAACAAGGGCATTTCTAAGTGACCCCAAACTTTTGAATGGCAGTATGTTTTGAGTATATACCGAACAAAAATATAAATGAAACACTCAAAGTGGAAATTATAAACTTTAGAAGCCTTTTTAAACCTCAAATACACTACAAAGGTTTCAATTTCCTGCACTGCAGGAAAAATCTCCTGCAACAGGGTGATCAAATTTAGATCCTGTCCGTAAATTCACATCATGGCCCCATTTCCATCATGGCCACCAAATTATCCCCCTCATTCCACATAACACTCCTCACCTCTCCACCTGATAGCTGATGTGTGGTGCGCGTTCTGGCACAGATGGTTGCCATGCATCCCCCAAGTGGGTGCTACACATTTATGGTGGATGAGGTGAGTTTGCCCCCCATTACAGCGCTTTGAGCATCTGGAAAGGCGCTATATAAATGCAATCAATTATAATGATTTACTTATTATAGCAAGTAAAGCGTATTATATTAAGTATAACTCAGCAGAGCCTGTGTTATAAAGGCCAAAATGTGGTTCTGGCCCTTTAAGAGCTGCTAATGCTCCTGTGACTTAATGGGCATGTACTGTACCTCCGCCCAGGCATTGCTGACGCATGCTAGCTCTTACAACGCCTTGATAGGTATTTTATGTATCAGCTATCCACATCATATGTTATACTGTACAAATCTGTCAGTAGATAACATAGTCGATGTGGTACCCAACCATTGGTTGATGCATGCCACGTCTTAGCAGGGGAACATGGCCACAATGTTTGTCGGGAAAGGCTGACATCAAATCTCCACCTTCACCTGTTGTTGGGTATCTTCCAGCTTCTCCTGCAATACTTAATCTTTTAGTTTCCTTCGTGTCTCCAAGCAGCAAAGGTGAGTAAATAGACATGTTTTTATGTTTGACTGTTTTCCCTGATGTGGCACTAAATGGCATAAATGCAGTGAAACAGATGTTACTTCTTAGCCCAGCCTAGTCAATGAGATGTGTGCCACTTCAAACATGTCGTATCTTAAAAGTAGGGTATATTGTGCCATAAATGTCTGTTTGCATGAATGCCAAAATCATCTTACCTTGAAGCTGCACCTGTCTTCACCTCTCCATCCTGTGCGCTCAGCCTCCCATCCTCCCTCATTTTATTCAGTCGTACACCTCAACTAGAAACAGTAAACACGCCTCCTTTTTTCAATAGGCTTGGGGGGTTTCAAGTTGTGGGTTCAAAGTTGTGTAATACTATAAAAAGAACACCCATTTGGAAAAGCAGAAAGTTAGGTGAGTTTTGCCAGGAAAGTTATGCAGTACCTGCGGCAATGACAGTAATGAAAGACTAACTTGGACCTTAAGAAAAATTAAACGAAAAATCTATATATTGACTTCAGAGTAGTCCTCATTTATTTGTATTTTACTAGGCAAGTCAGTTAAGAACAAGTTCTTATTTACAGTGACGGCTTAGGAACAGCAGGTTAACTGCCTTGTTCAGGGGCTGAATGACAGCGTTTTACCTTGTCAGCTCGGTGATTCAGTCTAGCATCCTTTCGGTTACTAGTCCAATGCTCTAACCACTGGCTACCTGACGCCCCTCATAGTGACACAACCAGTCAACCTAAATAAAGTGACATGATTTAACAGTAGGCATTTTGGACTACAGTTCATCATAGTGTTTTAAACAATACAACTGCTCCAGGCAAAGTACATCCAAAATGGCACTTTATTTGCAACCTGACATAGAAACAAACTGAATAGATGAATATATAGATTGGGGGAATCTGGATAAAAACATGTTCTTTCTTCAAAAGAAGCATTCTTTCCTCCTTTCCAGCCTTCCGGGCCTCACTAGAACTCAAACCCTGGTTACGTCTCTGCCTGTAGAAAATGTTATGCTGAAGTACTGAAATTCCCACAGAAGAACGTTGTTTCTTAACGTTCTCTGAACTATTTTAGGACATTCCCAATGTCGAACCAGTTGCAGAGCGTTCCTGGAACACTACCAAAATTCAAATTCAATTTAAATGTGAACTTTTATGAAACCTTCTGTTAAAGTAATGAAATACCAAGAAAATAATGTATTTATTTTGTGCTGAGAAGGTTCCAAAGCCAAGCATCTATCCTGCACCGTTCCCAGATATTTGTTGGAAGGTTGTACGCAAAATAACTAAAGGACAACCACGCTCTCACCAAGCTCTGATAAATATATGGTTCTCAGAACGTTATGCGCTAGCTGGGTAGTCTCTCCACCTTTCCCATTGAAGTACAACCTACACAACTCACTGATATAAACTGTGGGGAGAATTAAAAGAACATATTGAAATAGAAACAAGGAAACCCAGGCGGACACCATTATATGCCAAGTGAATCAATCATCCCTGAGGTTTTCATGAGAAAAATATATCCCTTTTATTATCGACGCATCTTGCCAACAATATCTACTGTAAATAGCCTTTGCAGACTCTGAAGTCAGGAGGACTTCAAGTTAGGTGTTAGTCAGACTACCCTTGTCATGCTCTACTTCTCAAATGTGACAGTCAACACAATGTGACAGATCGAGATCAAGATTGGGATTGAGATAAGGGTTTGTGGAGCACAAGGGCGGTAACGATGGTATCAATGCATTTTTTACTTGTGACACCAGGCATTCGTCAACACCTGTCCTCTTTGATGTTAGATTGTCAGTCTCTAAAGTGAAAATACATTCCATGTCAATGAATGTCAAGTGTATCTGCTTTCTGGGAGACTGTGGGTGTGTTTCATGTTATAAGTGCAAACGTCATTTCACTTACAGCACTGCCAAGAAATCTGAACACAAGCTGCAGTAGCATCAATGCAAGGCTTGTTCACAATCTGTAAACTGCTTTGTGTGAATTACAAGTGCTACAGATTGAGAGCTCAAATAAGTCCAAGGCAATTTACTCCACATCTAAATTGCTATGTTGTTCATTGTTCAAATAAGTGTCAAAATTTGGTACAGCTTCCTCTTGACTGCAGACAAAGCCCCTCTAGTTACACCAAATCACTCCAATTACTCTCATGTCCATGAATCATGTGAAATTCTATGTCACTTTACCCTCATTGGAGCAATTAGAGCAGGCTCAACTTGCCCGACTCCTCAATTCACTTGCCCCAGGCAATAGGGCAACCCTTCAGGTCCTTGCTACAGCTAGGTTTCTGAGTTTTACCTGGTGACCATTAAAAAATGTATTATTTGCCCCACAACTCTGGGACCTGTGGTGCCACATTTGCCCGGGGGTGGTTCAAGTCGTGGGTTCAAAGTAGTGTAATGCTGTAAAAACAACGCACAACTGAAACTCAATTTTCCGCCCAATTGCCATGGACCTTAGCGGGCCCAGGATCAGTGGAACCAAAATAGCCCCATGAAATCAAAGATCCATCACCAAATGTGAAAGTAGGTATGGGGTTGTTTTCTGCATATGCATCTTTCTTCAACACAAAATCCACCACTGGTGTGTATGACCAAAGAGCTTTTCATGTCATCTGACCACAGCACCGGTTCCAATCCAATTGCCAATGCCGTTTAGCAAATTCCAAGCTATTCCATTTGTTGGATGACATTAAAATAGAGCTATTTTACCATGCACACCAGTGGTGGGTTTTGCATCGAAAGATGCATATGCAGGAAATAATCCCATAGCTACTGTAATATACATTTGCCGCCCAATTGCCGTTGACCTTAATGTGCCCAGGACCAATCGATTCAAAATAGCCCTATGACATCAAAGATCCACCACCAAATTTAAAAGTGAGGATGAGACAAACATAGAGATAATTTCAACTAAGCTAACATGTGGAATTGTTGTAAGATGGTCATACCTTAGATCATTTAGCTATTTGAATTTGAATTTTAGGACCCCTGTATGTATAAAAAAAATAAAAATTAAAAAAATGTACCCCTACAGCCCACAGAAATGTGTTGAATAACACTTTCATAAATGGCAAAAAAAGACAGTCAAAAATGATATGGTTTTGAAGTGTCTCTCCTATATCTAGGAGATATAAGAAAGCTCAGGATTGTTTTATTTTTTGACACATATTCAACCCCTTCTTTTGTTGACACAAAATTACATCCGTACCTCCAATCATTTTTATGGGTTATAATGTGGTCATATTAGTTTGTAGCCCAAACGGTGGATTAAGATGGGATGGATTGAGATGCGGCCCATGCTGTGGGTTGAGATGCGGCCCATGCGATTAGTGTTTTTTGAGGTCAGTTCGGTTTTGGGTTCACTTACTAAAAAATAATCACGGTTTTCGATTTCGATATTTGCTTCTTTTTTTTTACAATCATTGCACTATGCATTGGTAGTGACTTCCCATTACTGCTTCACATTCACATTACTTTAATAACATATTTGTTTTATTTGATTACTTATTTAATTCCAAGTCATCATCTCATCTCTATAAAGTTGCTTCATATACTGTCTGCAAAAATCATTAACCTGGCCACAGTGGCATTTCAAAGCCCCGCGCCCTCCCCATTTCCTATTCAACTTGGAAGCTTACCATGGATTTCATTTCAAAGCCCTCCCCATTTCCTATGCAACTAGGAAGCTTACCATGGATTTCATTTCAAAGCCCTCCCCATTTCCTTTGCAACTAGGAAGCTTACCATGGATTTCGCTGCTGCTGAACCAACCTGCTTAACCAAGACAGAATGAGAGCGATGACCTGAGCAGCCCATGGGGGGGCATCAAGCAGAGACATTTAAAAAAAATAATTACTAGTATTATTTTTTTGGTATGCCCAGCTCACCAGGCCCCTTGCAGTGGTGTAAAGTACTTAAGTAAACAATTGTTTAGGGAACAACTGAATGCGTTCAACTGAAATGTGTCTTTCGCATTTAAGTCAACCCCTCTGAATCAGAGAGGTGCGTGGGGCTGCCATAATCAACATCCATGTCTTCGGCGAACAGTGGGTTTGACCTTGCTCAGGAGCAATTTAAGTACTACTTAAGTAGTTTTTTGGGGTATCTGTACTTTACTATTGATATTTTTGACAACTTTTACTTTTATTTCACTGCATTCCTAAAGAAAATGATGTACTTTTTACTCCATACATTTTCCCTGACACCCAAACGTACTCGTTACATTTTGAATGCTTAGCAGTACAGAAAAATTGTCCAATTCACACAATTATCAATAGAACATCCCTGGTCACCCCTACTGCCTCTGATCTGGCAGACTCACTAAACACATGTTTCGTTTGTAAATGATGTCTGAGTGTTGGAGTGTTCACCTAGCTATTTGTAAATAAAATGGTGTCGTCTGGTTTGCTTAACTTTTTAGTGACAGGGGGCAGTATTCGGAAATTCAGATGAATGACGTGCCCAAATTAAACTGCCTGCCACTCGGGCCCAGAAGGTAGGATATGCATATTATTAGTAGATTTGGATAGAAAACACAACTGTTTGAATGATGTCTGTGAGTATAACAGAACTCATATGGCAGGCAAAAACCTGAGAAAAAATCCAACCAGGAAGTGGTTTGTAGTTTTTTCAACTGATTGCCTTTCCAATCTACAGTGTCTGTGGGGTACTTTTGCACATCCTAAGGCTTCCACTAGATGTCAACAGTCTATAGAACCTTGTTTCATGCTTCTACTGTTACTGGGGCGAGAATAAGAGCTGTCTCAAGCCTGGGACCAGTGAGTTGTTTACTGCGCCCTCACACAGGCGCGCCGCTTCTTCTTTTTCCTCTGTAATGAATACGCTATCGTCCGGTTGGAATATTATCAACGATTTATGTTAAAAAGACTCTAAGGATTGATTGTAAACATTGTTTGACATGTTTCTACGAACGGTAATGGAACTATTTGACTTTTCGTCTCGGGTTTTGCACACGCGCATTATGCCTTTGGATTAGTGATCTGAACGAGCGAACAAAACGGAGGTATTTGGACATAAATATGGAGTTTATCGAACAAAACAAACATTTCTTGGGGAAGTGGGAGTCCTGGGAGTGCATTTCGATGAAGATCAGCAAAGGTAAGTGAACATTTATAATACTATTTCTGAGTTTTGTTGACTCCAGAACTTGTGGGCATGTAAATGGAATCCCCCATCACTTCCCTCAGGAACGAGAAGTACTGTATAGCTTGCTTTGATGGCTGAGCTCTGTACTCAGAATATTGAACAATGTGCTTTCGCCATAAAGCTATTTTGAAATCTGACACAGCGGTTGCATTAAGGAGAAGTGTATCTATAATTCTTTCAATAACTGTTGTAAATTTTATCAACGTTTCTGATGAGTATTTTGGTAAATTGATGTGCTCCTTCACCGTATGTTTTGGGAGGCAAAACATTTCTGAACATCACGCTCCAATGTAAAATGTGGTGTATTGTGTAACATTGAGTCCTGGGAGTGTCATCTGATGAAGATCATCAAAGGTTAGTGATTCATTTTAGCTGTATTTCTGGTTTTTGTGACGCCTCTCTTGGAAAATGGCTGTGTGGTTTTTCTTGTTTAGGCGCTATCCTAACATAATCTAATGTTATGCTTTCGCTGTAAAGCCTTTTTGAAATCGGACAATGTGGTTGGATTAACGAGAAGATTATCTTTAAAATGGGATATAATAATTGTATGTTTGAGGAATTTGAATTATAAGATTTTTGTTGTTTTGTCACGACTCCCACCGAAGGTGGCGCCCCCTCCTGCTCGGGTGGCGCTCGGCGGTCGTCGTCACCGGCCTACTAGCTGCCACTGATTCCTTTTGTTTTCCTCTTTCTGTTATTGTTTGCACCTGTCCTTAGTTGGGTTGATTAGCGGGGCTATATTAGCTAGTTGGCCCGCCTGCTCTATGTGCGGGATTGTTTCTCTGTGTGTTGCTTCATTACACACTGTATGTATTTGCCGCTATTGCGTGGTTTTGCGCTCACTGTGTTTTGTCCCCTGTGTTTGGGGCACTTTGATTTTTGTTTGCGCTCAGTTCGCTATTTGGGGTGGCTGGTGTTTTGCTGTGTCGCGCATTAAAAGCTATCACCCTTATCGCTGCTTCCTGCGTCTGATTCCTCCTCCACTATGCCCAAGCCTTACAGAATCCCGCACCACCTATGGAGTCAGCAGGAGCAGCTGCCAACCCCCTTCCCTCGATGAAGGAGCGCATGCTCCATCATACATCTGTCCACCACCGAATTGGATCCGCAATGGATCAAATGATGGAGAGGATTGACCGTTGGGAGAGGAGTGGTCTCCTCTCTCCACCTCCTCCGACGTAGCCACCTCCGCCTCCCACTGCGTCTGGCTCCGGCGTGCTTCGTCTGGAGCTCCCGAGGGAGTATGATGGAGCGGCGGCTGGGTGCCAGGGATTTCTGCTCCAGCTCGAGCTGTACCTGGCCACCGTCAGACCTGCTCCCTTGGGGGAGGAGAGCGTGAGTGCCCTCGTTTCCTGCCTGATGGGCCGAGCTCTGGAGTGGGCCAATGCAGTCTGGAATGGTCCGGACTCGGCGAGGGATCACTATCCAGAGTTCACCCGCCGCTTTCAGGCCGTGAGCGGCTGTTCCACCTCAGGCAGGAGACGAGGAGCACGCAGGACTTGGCGCTGGAGTTCAGGACCTTGGCTGCTGGGGCAGGGTGGAACAACAGGGCCCTGATAGAACATTACAGGTGTAGTCTCCGGGCGAACGTCCGCAGGGAGCTAGCTTGTCGAGACACCGCTCTTTCTCTCGATGAGCTCATCGACATGTCTATCTGACTGGACAATCTGCTGGCTGCCCGCGGGCGTTCGGAAAGGGTCCTGTCCGTTCCACCTCCGTGCAACCCCGCCCCTACTCCTATGGAGTTAGTGGGGGCTGTGTCGAGGGGCACCGGAGAAGGTGGGTCCTCCTGCACCAGCTGTGGCCGGAGAGGACACACGGCCGACCGGTGCTGGAGGAGTCAGTCTGGGAGTCGAGAGGGCAGACAGAACACTTCTCGGTCACCCCAGGTGAGTCAGCACCGAACTCACCCAGAACCCCCTGTTGGTCACATGTTCTTATTAATTTTGTTTTCAGATTTTTCTCCCTCTTCCCAGCATAGGGCGCTAGTCGATTCAGGCGCAGCTGGGAATTTCATGGATGGCGGATACGCCATTGAGCTGGGCATTCCGCGAGTGCCGATAGTTTCCCCCTTCCCCTTGCACTCCCTAGATAGCCGGCCATTAGGGTCAGGGCTGGTCAGGGAGGCCACGGTTCCACTGGACATGGTAACGCAGGGGAATCATAAGGAACGGATTACTTTATTTCTTATCGATTCGCCTGCGTTTCCGGTGGTGCTTGGGGTCCCCTGGCTGGCTGATCACAATCCCCGGATGTCGTGGAAACAGGGGGTTCTCCAGGGGTGGTCAGAGGAGGTTTCTAGGAGTTTCCATAGGTGCCACGTCAGTGGAGAGTCCAGACCAGGTGTCCACCGTGCGCATACCCCCTGAATACGCCGATTTGGCAATCACTTTTTGTAAAAAGAGGGCGACCAAATTACCACCTCATCGACTATGGGATTGTGCGATAGATCTCCAGGTTAACGCTGCGCTTCCCAAGAGTCATGTGTACCCCTTGTCACAGGAGGAGACGATGGCTATGGAGACATATGTCACGGAATCTCTGGGACAGGAGTACATTCGGCCCCCCATCTTACTCGTCTCCTCGATTTTCTTTTTTGTGAAGAAAAAGGAGTGAGGTCTGCGTCCGTGCATTGATTACAGAGGTCTAAATGCTATCACGGTGGGGTTTAGTTACCCTCTACCTCTCATCGCTACGGCGGTGGAATCATTTCACGGAGCAAGATTCTTCACAAAACTGGATCTCAGGAGCGCATATAACCTGGTCCATATTAAGGATGGAGACGAGTGGAAAACCGCATTTAGTACCATATCGGGCCATTATGAGTACCTCGTCATGCCGTATGGGTTAAAGAATGCTCCAGCCGTCTTTCCATCCTTTGTAGATGAGATTCTCAGGGACCTGCATGGGCAGGGCGAGGTTGTCTATATCGATGATATTCTGATATATTCCGCCACCCACACCGCGCATGTGTCACAGGTACGCAAGGTGCTTGGGAGACTGCTGGAGCATGACCTATACGTCAAGGCTGAGAAGTGTGTGTTCTCCAAACGAGCAATCTCCTTCCTGGGTTATCGTATTTCCACCACGGGGGAGGTGATGGAGTGTGACCGCGTTAAGGCCTTGGGTAATTGGCCAACTCCAACCACGGTGAAGGAGGTGCAGTGGTTCTTAGGGTTTGCCAATTACTACCGGAGGTTTATCCGGGGTTTTGGCCAGGTAGCGGCTCCCATTACCTCACTGCTGAAGGGGGGGCCGGTGCGTTTGCGGTGGTCGACTGAGGCGGGCGGAGCCTTCAAGAGGTTGAAGGTGCTGTTCACCGAAGCACCCGTGTTGGCACACCCGGACCTCTCTCTAGCATTCATAGTGGAGGTGGATGCATCCGAGGCTGGGGTGGGTGCCGTGCTATCACAGCGCTCGGGTACGCCACCGAAACTCCACCCCTGGGCTTTCTTTTCGAAGAAACTCAGTTCGGAGGAGCGTAACTATGATGTGGGGGACAGGGAATTGCTAGCGGTGGTAAAAGCCTTGAGGGTGTGGAGACACTGGCTTGAGGGGGCTAAGCACCCCTTTCTCATCTGGACCGACCATCAGAATCTGGAGTATATCTGGGCAGCTAGGAGACTGAATCCGCGTCAGGCAAGGTGGGCCATGTTCTTCACCCGTTTCAGGTTCACTATTTCCAATAGACCAGGCTCCCTGAACACGAGGGCCGACGCGCTGTCCCGTCTCTATGACACTAAGGACCGGCCCATCGATCCGACTCCCGTCATTCCAGCTTCTAGGCTGGTGGCACCGGTGGTATGGGAGGTGGACTCGGACATCGAGCGGGCGTTAGTATTGGAACCTGCGCCTTCACAGTGTCCCGTGGGTCGCATGTACGTGCCGCTCAGTGTCCGTGATCAATTGATTCGATGGGCTCACACTCTACCCTCTTCGGGTCATCCTGGTGTGGCGAGGACAGTGCGGGGTCTCAGGGGGAAGTACTGGTGGCCCACCTTGGCTAAGGACTTGAGGTTCTATGTCTCTTCCTGTTCGGTGTGCGCCCAGAGTAAGGCTCCTAGGCATCTCCTGGGAGGGAAGTTACAGCCCCTCCCCGTTCCACAATGGCCATGGTCGCACCTGTCAGTAGACTTCCTGACAGATCTCCCCCCGTCTCAGGGGAGCACTACGATCCTGGTGGTTGTGGATTGGTTTTCAAAGTCCTGCCATCTCCTCCCGTTGCCCGGTCTCCCTAAAGCCCTGCAGACTGTGGAGGCCCTATTTACCCACGTCTTCCGGCACTACGGGGTGCCGGAGGACATTGTCTCTGATCGAGGTTTCCAGTTCACATCCAGGGTATGGAGGGCGTTTATGGAGTGTCTGGGGGTCTCGGTCAGTTTGACCTCCGGTTATCACCCCGAGAGTAATGGGCAGGCGGAGAGGGTGAACCAGGAGGTGGGCAGGTTTCTGCGGTCGTATTGCCAGGACCGGCCAGGGGAGTGGGCGAGGTACATTCCTTGGGCGGAGTTAGCCCAGAACTCACTTCGTCACTCCTCCACTAACCTGTCACCCTTTCAGTGTGTTTTGGGTTACCAGCCAGTCCTGGCACCATGGCACCAGAGCCAGACCGAGGCTCCTGCGGTGGAGGAATGGGTACAGCGCTCCTAGGAAACCTGGAGAGCCGTCCAGGAATCCCTGATGCAAGCCAGTGGACGGCAGAAGAGGAGTGCTGACCGCCACCGCAGTAAGGCCCCCGTGTTTGTACCGGGGGAAAGGGTCTGGCTCTCGACCCGGAACCTGCCCCTCCGTTTACCCTGCCGGAAGCTGAGGCCGCAGTGTGTGGGGCCCTTCAAAGTCCTGAGGAGGATAAACGAGGTGTGTTATAGGTTACAACTCCCTTCCTATTACCGTATTAACACCTCGTTTCATGTGTCTCTCTGCAGGCCGGTGGTAGCTGGTCCCCTGCAGGAAGGTGAGATGCCGGAGGTCCCTCCGCCCCTCTGGACATCGGGGGTCCCCGGCGTACAGCATATGGATCATTTTGGACTCGAGACGCCGGTTTGAGGGGCCTGCAGTACCTCGTGGACTGGGAGGGGTACGGCCCGGAGGAGAGGTGCTGGGTACCGGCGGAGGACGTCTTGGACCCATCCATGTTGAAGGATTTCCATCGCCTCCGCCCGGATCGCACTGCGCCTCGCCCTCCGGGTCGCCCTCGAGGCCGGTGTCAGCGCGCTGCAGGAGCCGCACGTTGGGGGGGGTACTGTCACGACTCCCCCCGAAGGTGGCGCCCCCTCCTGCTCGGGTGGCGCTCGGTTTTCGTTGTCACTGGCCTACTAGCTGCCACTGATTCCTTTTGTTTTCCCCTTTCTGTTATTGTTTGCACCTGTCCTTAGTTGGGTTGATTAGCGGGGCTATATTAGCTAGTTGGCCCACCTGCTCTTTGTGCGGGATTGTTTCTCTGTGTGTTGCTTCGTTACGTGCTGTATGTATTTGGTGCTAGTGCGTGGTTTTGCGCTCACTGTGTTTTGTCCCCTGTGTTTGGGGCACTTTGATTTTTGTGTGCGCTCAGTTCGCTTTTTGGGGTGGCTGGTGTTTTGCTGTGTCGCACATTAAAAGCTATCACCCTTATCGCTGCTTCCTGCGTCTGATTCCTCCTCCACTACGCCCAAGCCTTACATGTTTTGAATTTTTCGCCCTGCTATTTACATTATTTTTTTTTACATTTAAGTCATATTTCACTGGCTGCTGGCAGTGTGTCCCGCGGGTGGGACGCTAGCATACCACATGTCCCAGAAAGGTTAATACAAGGAATTTGCAATGATGTATATGTTTACTTTTGATACTTAACTATTTAAAATCAAATACTTTTAGACTTTAAATCAAGTAGGTTTTTACTGGGTGACTTTCACAGATGGAACTATCCAAGCAGAAGATAAACCTTAAAATGTTGATATATGGTTCAGTTGACAACCAAATCAATATCACTTTTGAAATATACTGAGCAAAAATAAATGCAACACGCAACAATTTCTAAGATTTTACTGAGTTACAGTTCATGTAAGGAAATCGGTCAATCGAAATAAATGTATTAGGCCCTAATCTATGGATTTCACATGATTGGAAGTACAGAAATGCAGGAGTAAATCAGAAAACCAGTCAACCATTGGTTGATGCATGCCACGTCTTAGCAGGGGAACATGGCCACAATGTTTGTCGGGAAAGGCTGTCATTAAATCTCCACCTTCACCTGTTGTTGGGTATCTTCCAGCTTCTCCTGCAATACTTAATCTTATTAGTTTCCTTCGTGTGTCCAAGCAGCAAAGGTGAGTAAATAGACATGTTTTTTTGTTTGACTGTTTTCTCTGATGTGGCACTAAATGGCATAAATGCAGTGAAACAGATGTTACTTCTTAGCCCAGCCTAGTCAATGAGATGTGTGCCACTTCAAACATGTCGTATCTTAAAAGCAGGGTATATTGTGCCATAAATGTCTGTTTGCATGAATGCCAAAATCATCTTACCTTGAAGCTGCACCTGTCTTCACCTCTCCATCCTGTGCGCTCAGCCTCCCATCCTCCCTCATTTTATTCAGTCATACACCTCAACTAGAAACAGTAAACACGCCTCCTTTTTTCAATAGGCTTGGGGGGGTTTCAAGTTGTGGGTTCAAAGTTGTGTAATACTATAAAAAGAACACCCATTTGGAAAAGCAGAAAGTTAGGTGAGTTTTGCCAGGAAAGTTATGCAGTACCTGCGGCAATGACAGTAATGAAAGACTAACTTGGACCTTAAGAAAAATTCAACGAAAAATCAATATATTGACTTCAGAGTAGTCCTCATTTATTTTTATTTTACTAGGCAAGTCAGTTAAGAACAAGTTCTTATTTACAGTGACGGCTTAGGAACAGCAGGTTAACTGCCTTGTTCAGGGGCTGAATGACAGCGTTTTACCTTGTCAGCTCGGTGATTCAGTCTAGCATCCTTTCGGTTACTAGTCCAATGCTCTAACCACTGGCTTCCTGACGCCCCTCATAGTGACACAACCAGTCAACCTAAATAAAGTGACATGATTTAACAGTAGGCATTTTGGACTACAGTTCATCATAGTGTTTTAAACAATACAACTGCTCCAGACAAAATACATCCAAAATGGCACTTTATTTGCAACCTGACATAGAAACAAACTGAATAGATGAATATATAGATTGGGGGAATCTGGATAAAAACATGTTCTTTCTTCAGAAGAAAAACTGTCCAGCTTCAAAAGAAGCATTCTTTCCTCCTTGAACTCAAACCCTGGTGCACAGGTACACCTCCAATTGACTCAAATGATGTCAATTAGCCTATCAGTAGCTTCTTAAGCCATGACATAATTTTCTGGAATTTTCCAAGTTGTTTAAAGGCACAGCCAATTTAGTTTATGTAAACTTCTGACCCACTGGAATTGTGATACAGTGAATTATAAGTGAAATAATCTGTCTGTAAACAATTGTTTGAAAAATGACTTGTGTCATGCACAAAGTAGATGTCTAACCGATTTGCAAAAACTATAGTTTGTTAACAAGAAATTTGTGGAGTGGTTGAAAAACAACTTTTAATGACACCAACCTAAGTGTATGTAAACTGGGGTGGCAGGTACCCTAGTGGTTAGAGCACTGGACTAGTCACCAAAAGGTTGCAAGGTCAAATCCCGGAGCTGCATTTTAAAAATCTGTCATTCTGCCTCTGAACAGGCCATCCTAGCCCGTCATTGAAAATAAGATTTTGTTCTTAACTCACTTGCCTAGTTAAATAAAGGTAAAATAAAAAATAAAATAACTTCTGACTTGAACTGTATGTGTCTGTGCCCATGTATGTGTTACTTCACACTCCCCGCTGTTCCTAAAGGTGTATTTTTACCTGCTTTTTAAAATCTGATTCTACTGCTTGCATCAGTTACCTGATGTGGAATTGAGTTCCATGTAGTCATGGCTCTATGTAGTACTATGCGTTTCCCATTGTCTATTCTGGACTTGAAGACTGTGAAGAGACCTCTGGTGGCATGTCTTGTGGGGTATGCATGGGTGATCGGTACCTTCAGCTTGTCAACACCTCTTACGAAAACAAGTAATGATGATGTCAATCTCTCTTCCACTTTGAGCCATGAGAGATTGATATGCATGCCATTAGTATTAGCTCTCTGGGTACTTTTAAGGGGCATCTGTGCTGCCTTGTTCTTAGCCAACTGCAATTTGTGAATGAGAAAGACACAGAGAAGAAACAATCAGTAAAAAAACGCATACCTTTTATTATCGACGCATCTTGCCAACAATATCTACTGTAAATAGCCTTTGCAGACTCTGAAGTCAGGAGGACTTCAAGTTAGGTGTTAGTCAGACTACCCTTGTCATGCTCTACTTCTCAAATGTGACAGTCAACACAATGTGACAGATCGAGATCAAGATTGGGATTGAGATAAGGGTTTGTGGAGCACAAGGGTGGTAACGATGGTATCAATGCATTTTTTACTTGTGACACCAGGCATTCGTCAACACCTGTCCTCTTTGATGTTAGATTGTCAGTCTCTAAAGTGAAAATACATTCCATGTCAATGAATGTCAAGTGTATCTGCTTTCTGGGAGACTGTGGGTGTGTTTCATGTTATAAGTGCAAACGTCATTTCACTTACAGCACTGCCAAGAAATCTGAACACAAGCTGCAGTAGCATCAATGCAAGGCTTGTTCACAATCTGTAAACTGCTTTGTGTGAATTACAAGTGCTACAGATTGAGAGCTCAAATAAGTCCAAGGCAATTTACTCCACATCTAAATTGCTATGTTGTTCATTGTTCAAATAAGTGTCAAAATTTGGTACAGCTTCCTCTTGACTGCAGACAAAGCCCCTCTAGTTACACCAAATCACTCCAATTACTCTCATGTCCATGAATCATGTGAAATTCTATGTCACTTTACCCTCATTGGAGCAATTAGAGCAGGCTCAACTTGCCCGACTCCTCAATTCACTTGCCCCAGGCAATAGGGCAACCCTTCAGGTCCTTGCTACAGCTAGGTTTCTGAGTTTTACCTGGTGACCATTAAAAAATGTATTATTTGCCCCACAACTCTGGGACCTGTGGTGCCACATTTGCCCGGGGGTGGTTCAAGTCGTGGGTTCAAAGTAGTGTAATGCTGTAAAAACAACGCACAACTGAAACTCAATTTTCCGCCCAATTGCCATGGACCTTAGCGGGCCCAGGATCAGTGGAACCAAAATAGCCCCATGAAATCAAAGATCCATCACCAAATGTGAAAGTAGGTATGGGGTTGTTTTCTGCATATGCATCTTTCTTCAACACAAAATCCACCACTGGTGTGTTTGACCAAAGAGCTTTTCATGTCATCTGACCACAGCAACGGTTCCAATCCAATTGCCAATGCCGTTTAGCAAATTCCAAGCTATTCCATTTGTTGGATGACATTAAAATAGAGCTATTTTACCATGCACACCAGTGGTGGGTTTTGCATCGAAAGATGCATATGCAGGAAATAATCCCATAGCTACTGTAATATACATTTGCCGCCCAATTGCCGTTGACCTTAATGTGCCCAGGACCAATCGATTCAAAATAGCCCTATGACATCAAAGATCCACCACCAAATTTAAAAGTGAGGATGAGACAAACATAGAGATAATTTCAACTAAGCTAACATGTGGAATTGTTGTAAGATGGTCATACCTTAGATCATTTAGCTATTTGAATTTGAATTTTAGGACCCCTGTATGTATAAAAAAAAAAAATAAAAAAAAATGTACCCCTACAGCCCACAGAAATGTGTTGAATAACACTTTCATAAATGGCAAAAAAAGACAGTCAAAAATGATATGGTTTTGAAGTGTCTCTCCTATATCTAGGAGATATAAGAAAGCTCAGGATTGTTTTATTTTTTGACACATATTCAACCCCTTCTTTTGTTGACACAAAACTACATCCGTACCTCCAATCATTTTTATGGGTTATAATGTGGTCATATTAGTTTGTAGCCCAAACGGTGGATTAAGATGGGATGGATTGAGATGCGGCCCATGCTGTGGGTTGAGATGCGGCCCATGCGATTAGTGTTTTTTGAGGTCAGTTCGGTTTTGGGTTCACTTACTAAAAAATAATCACGGTTTTCGATTTCGATATTTGCTTCTTTTTTTTTACAATCATTGCACTATGCATTGGTAGTGACTTCCCATTACTGCTTCACATTCACATTACTTTAATAACATATTTGTTTTATTTGATTACTTATTTAATTCCAAGTCATCATCTCATCTCTATAAAGTTGCTTCATATACTGTCTGCAAAAATCATTAACCTGGCCACAGTGGCATTTCAAAGCCCCGCGCCCTCCCCATTTCCTATGCAACTAGGAAGCTTACCATGGATTTCATTTCAAAGCCCTCCCCATTTCCTATGCAACTAGGAAGCTTACCATGGATTTCATTTCAAAGCCCTCCCCATTTCCTATGCAACTAGGAAGCTTACCATGGATTTCATTTCAAAGCCCTCCCATTTCCTGCGTCTGATTCCTCCTCCACTATGCCCAAGCCTTACAGA
The DNA here is from genome assembly GCF_901001165.1 of Salmo trutta. Classification (NCBI taxonomy): domain Eukaryota; kingdom Metazoa; phylum Chordata; class Actinopteri; order Salmoniformes; family Salmonidae; genus Salmo; species Salmo trutta. Next base: position 37,452,062 of record NC_042977.1, on the reverse strand, counting down.
ATCCCGCACCACCTATGGAGTCAGCAGGAGCAGCTGCCAACCCCCTTCCCTCGATGAAGGAGCGCATGCTCCATCATACATCTGTCCACCACCGAATTGGATCCGCAATGGATCAAATGATGGAGAGGATTGACCGTTGGGAGAGGAGTGGTCTCCTCTCTCCACCTCCTCCGACGCAGCCACCTCCGCCTCCCACTGCGTCTGGCTCCGGCGTGCTTCGTCTGGCGCTCCCGAGGGAGTATGATGGAGCGGCGGCTGGGTGCCAGGGATTTCTGCTCCAGCTCGAGCTGTACCTGGCCACCGTCAGACCTGCTCCCTCGGGGGAGGAGAGCGTGAGTGCCCTCGTTTCCTGCCTGATGGGCCGAGCTCTGGAGTGGGCCAATGCAGTCTGGAATGGTCCGGACTCGGCGAGGGATCACTATCCAGAGTTCACCCGCCGCTTTCAGGCCGTGAGCGGCTGTTCCACCTCAGGCAGGAGACGAGGAGCACGCAGGACTTGGCGCTGGAGTTCAGGACCTTGGCTGCTGGGGCAGGGTGGAACAACAGGGCCCTGATAGAACATTACAGGTGTAGTCTCCGGGCGAACGTCCGCAGGGAGCTAGCTTGTCGAGACACCGCTCTTTCTCTCGATGAGCTCATCGACATGTCTATCTGACTGGACAATCTGCTGGCTGCCCGCGGGCGTTCGGAAAGGGTCCTGTCCGTTCCACCTCCGTGCAACCCCGCCCCTACTCCTATGGAGTTAGTGGGGGCTGTGTCGAGGGGCACCGGAGAAGGTGGGTCCTCCTGCACCAGCTGTGGCCGGAGAGGACACACGGCCGACCGGTGCTGGAGGAGTCAGTCTGGGAGTCGAGAGGGCAGACAGAACACAGACCCCTGTATGTATATAAAAAAATAAAATAATAATAAATGTACCCCTACAGCCCACATAAATGTGTTGAATAACACTTTCATAAATGGCAAAAAAAGACAGTCAAAAATGATATGGTTTTGAAGTGTCTCTCCTATATCTAGGAGATATAAGAAAGCTCAGGATTGTTTTATTTTTTGACACATATTCAACCCCTTCTTTTGTTGACACAAAACTACATCCGTACCTCCAATCATTTTTATGGGTTATAATGTGGTCATATTAGTTTGTAGCCCAAACGGTGGATTGAGATGGGATAGATTGAGATGTGGCCCATGCTGTGGGTTGAGATGCGGCCCATGCTGTGGGTGCGTCAATAGTAGTGCTGAGCGATTAGTGTTTTTTGAGGTCAGTTCGGGTTTGGGTTCACTTACTAAAAAATAATCACGGTTTTCGACTTCGGTTTCAATATTTGCTTTTTTTTTACAATCATTGCACTATGCATTGGTAGTGACTTCCCATTACTGCTTCACATTCGCATTACTTTAATAACAGATTTGTTTTATTTGATTACTTATTTAATTCCAAGTCATCATCTCATCTCTATAAAGTTGCTTCCTATACTGTCTGCAAAAATCATTAACCTGGCCACAGTGGCATTTCAAAGCCCCGCGCCCTCCCCATTTCCTATGCAACTAGGAAGCTTACCATGGATTTCATTTCAAAGCCCTCCCCATTTCCTATGCAACTAGGAAGCTTACCATGGATTTCATTTCAAAGCCCTCCCCATTTCCTATGCAACTAGGAAGCTTACCATGGATTTCATTTCAAAGCCCTCCCATTTCCTATGCAACTAGGAAGCTTACCATGGATTTCATTTCAAAGCCCTCCCCATTTCCTATGCAACTAGGAAGCTTACCATGGATTTTGTTGCTGCTGAACCAACCTGCTTAACCAAGACAGAATGAGAGCGATGACCTGAGCAGCCCATGGGGGGGCATCAAGCAGAGACATTTAAAAAAAATGATTACTAGTATTATTTTTTTTGTATGCCCAGCTCACCAGGTCCCTTGCAGTGGTTTAAAGTGCTTAAGTAAAAAATTGTTTAGGGAACAACTGAATGCATTCAACTGAAATGTGTCTTTCGCATTTAACTCAACCCCTCTGAATCAGAGAGGTGCGGGGGGCTGCCATAATCAACATCCATGTCTTCGGCGAACAGTGGGTTTGACCTTGCTCAGGGGCAATTTAAATACTACTTAAGTAGTTTTTTGGGGTATCTGTACTTTACTATTGATATTTTTGACAACTTTGACTTTTATTTCACTGCATTCCTGAAGAAAATGATGTACTTTTTACTCCATACATTTTCCCTGACACCCAAATGTACTCGTTACATTTTGAATGCTTAGCAGGACAGAAAAATTGTCCAATTCACACAATTATCAAGAGAATGGTCACCCCTACTGCCTCTGATCTGGCAGACTCACTAAACACATGTTTCGTTTGTAAATGATGTCTGAGTGTTGGAGTGTTCACCTAGCTATTTGTAAATAAAATGGTGTCGTCTGGTTTGCTTAACTTTTTAGTGACAGGGGGCAGTATTCGGAAATTCAGATGAATGACGTGCCCAAATTAAACTGCCTGCCACTCGGGCCCAGAAGGTAGGATATGCATATTATTAGTAGATTTGGATAGAAAACACAACTGTTTGAATGATGTCTGTGAGTATAACAGAACTCATATGGCAGGCAAAAACCTGAGAAAAAATCCAACCAGGAAGTGGTTTGTAGTTTTTTCAACTGATTGCCTTTCCAAACTACAGTGTCTGTGGGGTCATTTTGCACATCCTAAGGCTTCCACTAGATATCAACAGTCTTTAGAACCTTGTTTCATGCTTCTACTGTTACTGGGGCGAGAATAAGTGCTGTCTCAAGCCTGGGACCAGTGAGTTGTTTACTGCGCCCTCACGCTCCTTCTTTTTCCTCTGTAATGAATACGCTATTGTCCGGTTGGAATATTATCAAAGATTTATATTAAAAAGACCCTAAGGATTGATTGTAAACATTGTTTGACATGTTTCTACGAACGGTAATGGAACTATTTGACTTTTTGTCTCTGGTTTTGCACTCGCGCATTATGCCTTTGGATTAGTTATCTGAAAGCGCGAACAAAACGGAGGTATTTGGACATAAATATGGAGTTTATCGAACAAAACGAACATTTCTTGGGGAAGTGGGAGTCCTGGGAGTGCATTTCGACGAAGATCAGCAAAGGTAAGTGAAGATTTATAATACTATTTCTGAGTTTTGTTGACTCCAGAACTTGGCGGGTAACTGTATAGCTTGCTTTGATGGCTGAGCTCTGTATTCAGAATATTGAACAATGTGCTTTCGCCGTAAAACTATTTTGAAATCTGACACAGCAGTTGCATTAAGGAGAAGTGTATCTATAATTCTTTCAATAACTGTTGTAAATTTTATCAACGTTTATGATGAGTATTTTGGTAAATTGATGTGCTCCTTCACCGGATGTTTTGGGAGGCAAAACATTTCTGAACATCACGCGCCAATGTAAAATGTGGTGTATTGTGTAACATTGAGTCCTGGGAGTGTCATCTGATGAAGATCATCAAAGGTTAGTGATTCATTTTAGCTGTATTTCTGGTTTTTGTGACGCCTCTCCTTGCTTGGAAAATGGCTGTGTGGTTTTTCTTGTTTAGGCGCTATCCTAACATAATCTAATGTTATGCTTTCACTGTAAAGCCTTTTTTAAATCGGACAATGTGGTTGGATTAACGAGAAGATTATCTTTAAAATGGGATATAATAGTTGTATGTTTGAGGAATTTGAATTATGAGATTTTTGTTGTTTTGTCACGACTCCCACCGAAGGTGGCGCCCCCTCCTGCTCGGGTGGCGCTCGGCGGTCGTCGACACCGGCCTACTAGCTGCCACTGATTCCTTTTGTTTTCCTCTTTCTGTTATTGTTTGCACCTGTCCTTAGTTGGGTTGATTAGCGGGGCTATATTAGCTAGTTGGCCCGCCTGCTCTTTGTGCGGGATTGTTTCTCTGTGTGTTGCTTTGTTACACGCTGTATGTATTTGGCGCTAGTGCATGGTTTTGCGCTCACTGTGTTTTGTCCCCTGTGTTTGGGGCACTTTGATTTTTGTGTGCGCTCAGTTCGCTATTAGGGGTGGCTGGTGTTTTGCTGTGTCGCGCATTAAAAGCTATCACCCTTATCGCTGCTTCCTGCGTCTGATTCCTCCTCCACTACGCCCAAGCCTTACATGTTTTGAATTTGCCGCCCTGCTATTTCACTGGCTGTTGGCAGTGTGTCCCGCGGGTGGGACGCTAGCATACCACATGTCCCAGAAAGGTTAATATAAGGAATTTGCAATGTTGTATATGTTTACTTTTGATACTTAAGTATATTTAAAACCAAATACTTTTAGACTTTAAACCTCTTACATCTAGACGTTCCGCTAGCGGAACACCACTCCAATATCCAATGATAGGGCGTGGCGCGAAATACAAACTCCTCGAAAGTCCGAAAACTTCCATTTTTCAAACATATTTTACACCATTTTAAAGACAACTCTCCTTTATCTAACCACACTGTCCGATTTCAAAAAGGCTTTACAACGAAAGCAAAACATTAGATTATGTCAGCAGAGTACCCAGCCAGAAATAATCAGACACCCATTTTTCAAGCTAGCATATAATGTCACAAAAACCAAAACCACAGCTAAATGCAGCACTAACCTTTGATGATCTTCATCAGATGACACTCCTAGGACATTATGTTATACAATACATGCATGTTTTGTTCAATCAAGTTCATATTTATATCAAAAAACAGCTTTTTACATTAGCATGTGACGTTCAGAACTAGCATTCCCACCGAACACTTCCGGTGAATTTACTAAATTACTCACGATAAACGTTCACAAAAAACATAACAATTATTTTAAGAATTATAGATACAGAACTCCTTTATGCAATCGCGGTGTCCGATTTAAAATAGCTTTAAGGTGAAAGCACATTTTGCAATATTCTGAGTAGATAGCCCGGCCATCACAGGCTATCTATTTTGACACCCACCAAGTTTGGTACTCACCAAACTCAGAATTACTATAAGAAAAATTGGATTACCTTTGCTGTTCTTCGTCAGAATGTACTCCCAGGACTTCTACTTCAACAACAAATGTTGGTTTGGTTCCAAATAATCCATAGTTATATCCAAATAGCGGCGTTTTGTTCGTGCGTTCAAGACACTATCCGAAGGGTAACGAAGGGTGACGCGCCGGCGCGTTTCGTGACATAAAAATTCTAAATATTCCATTACCGTACTTCGAAGCATGTCAAACGCTGTTTAACCTGTTAGGGCTAGGGGGCAGTATTTACACGGCCGGATAAAAAACGTACCCGATTTAATCTGGTTACTACTCCTACCCAGTAACTAGAATATGCATATAATTATTGGCTTTGGATAGAAAACACCATGAGGTTTCTAAAACTGTTTGAATGGTGTCTGTGAGTATAACAGAACTCATATGGCAGGCAAAAACATGAGAAGATTCCTTACAGGAAGTGCCCTCTCTGACAAGATCTTGTTCTTCTTGTCTCTGTTTATTAAAGACTGAGGATCTTTGCTGTAACGTGACACTTCCTACGGCTCCCATAGGCTCTCAGAGCCCGGGAAAAAGCTGAATGATATCGAGGCAGCCCCAGGTTGAAACACATTTGCGCTTTTGGCAAGTGGCCGATCAGAGGACAATGGGCTTAGACGCGTGCACAAGTCGACCCCGTACTTTATTTTCTTTCGTCTTTTTACCTAAACGCAGATTCCCGGTCGGAATATTATCGCTTTTTTACGAGAAAAATTGCATAAAAATTGATTTTAAAGAGCGGTTGACATGCTTCGAAGTACGGTAATGGAATATTTAGAATTATTTTGTCACGAAATGCGTCGTGCTCATCACCCTTCTTTACCCTTTCGGATAGTGTCTTGAACGCACGAACAAAACGCCGCTGTTTGGATATAACTACGGATTATTTGGGACCAAACCAAAATTTGTTATTGAAGTAGAAGTCCTGGGAGTGCATTCTGACGAAGAACACCAAAGGTAATCAAACTTTTCTAATAGTAAATCGGAGTTTGGTGAAGGCTAAACTTGCTGGGTGTCTAAATAGCTGGCCCTGTGATGCCGGGCTATCTACTTAGAATATTGCAAAATGTGCTTTCACCAAAAAGCTATTTTAAAATCGGACATATCGAGTGCATAGAGGAGTTCTGTATCTATAATTCTTAAAATAATTGTTATGCTTTTTGTGAACGTTTATCGTGAGTAATTTAGTAAATTGTTATTAAATTCACCGGAAGTTTGCGGGGGGTATGCTAGTTCTGAACGTCACATGCTAATGTAAAAAGCTGGTTTTTGATATAAATATGAACTTGATTGAACAAAACATGCATGTATTGTATAACATAATGTCCTAGGTGTGTCATCTGATGAAAATCATCAAAGGTTATTGCTGCATTTAGCTGTCTTCTGGGTTTTTGTGACATTATGTGCTAGCTTGAAAAATGGGTGTCTGATTATTTCTGGCTGGGTACTCTGCTGACATAATCTAATGTTTTGCTTTCGTTGTAAAGCCTTTTTGAAATCGGACAGTGTGGTTAGATTAATGAGAGTTAATGTTATTACCTTTCCTGTTCTTCGTCAGAATGCACTCCCAGGACTTCTACTTCAATAACAAATGTTGGTTTGGTCCCAAATAATCCATCGTTATATCCAAACAGCGGCGTTTTGTTCGTGCGTTCTAGACACTATCCGAAATGGTAAATCAGGGTTACGAGCATGGCGCATTTCGTGACAAAAGATTTCTAAATATTCCATTACCGTACTTCGAAGCATGTCAACCGCTGTTTAAAATCAATTTTTATGCAATTTATCTTGTAAAAAAGCGATAATATTCCGACCGGGAATCTGCGTTTCGGTTCATAGAGGGAAAAAAAGAAAGACGGGGGCGGCCAGTGCACGAGCCTAAGCCCTTTGTCCTCTGATCGGCCACTTGACAAAGGCGATAATGTGCTTCAGCCTGGGGCTGCAATGACGACATTCTGTTTTTTCCCGTGCTCTGAGAGCCTATGGGAGCCGTGGGAAGTGTCACGTTACCGCAGAGATCCTTTGTTTTGGGAAGAGATGTCAAAGAAAGCCAATAAATGGTCAGACAGGCCACTTCCTGTAAAGGAATCTCTCAGGTTTTTGCCTGCCATATGAGTTCTGTTATACTCACAGACACCATTCAAACAGTTTTAGAAACTTTAGGGTGTTTTCTATCCATATCTAATAAGTATATGCATATTCTAGTTACTGGGTAGGAGTGGTATCCAGATTAAATCGGGTACGTTTTTTATCCGGCAGTGTAAATACTGCCCCCTAGCCCTAACAGGTTAAAATGCTGTAGTCATAGTCATATGTTTGAGAAATTGAAGTAATAGCATTTCTAAGGTATTTGAATAACGCGCCACAGGATTCCACTGGCTGTTACGTAGGTGGGACGATTTCGTCCCGCCAACCCTAGAGAGGTTAAAATCAATTTTTATGCGATTTTTCTCGTAAAATAGCAATAATATTCCGACCGGGAGTCGTAGTTTTCGTTCAAAGACTGAAACTGTAAAATGGCCTCTTCACGTGCACGCGCTCACCCGTCTCATTGTTCTCAGATCGACCACTATCCAAATGCGCTACTGTTTTTCAGCCAGAGACAGCAGAGTCATCATTCAATGTTCTGGCGCCTTCTGAGCGCCTATGGGAGCCTTAGAAAGTGTCACGTTACAGCAGAGATCCTCTGTTTTGGATAGAGATGACAAAGAAGGCCAAGAAATGGTCAGACAGGGTACTTCCTGTACAGAATCTTCTCAGGTTTTGCCCCCTATCCATAACAAGTTAAATCAAGTAGGTTTTTACTGGGTGACTTTCACAGACGGAACTATCCAAGCAGAAGATAAACCTTAAAATGTTGATATTTGGTTCAGTTGACAACCAAATCAATATCACTTTTGAAATGCACTGAGCAAAAATAAACACAACACGCAACAATTTCAAAGATTTTACTGAGTTACAGTTCATATACGGAAATCGGTCAATCGAAATAAATGTATTAGGCCCTAATCTATGGATTTCATATGATTGGAAGTACAGAAATGCAGGAGTAAATCAGAAAACCAGTCAGTATCTGTCATGACCAGCATTTGCCTCATGCAGTGCAACATCTTCTTTGCATAGAGTTTGTCAGGCTGATGATTGTGGCCTGTAGAATATTGTCCCACTCCACTTCAATGGCTGTGCGAAGTTGCTGAATATTGGCAGGAATTCCAGGTGAAAGTCAAAGGTCATTCCTTTCTAGGTGGGGAAACACTACTTGCTAGATTGTGAAATAGCCTATGTGTCACGTCCTGACCAGTAAAGGGGTTATTTGTTATTGTAGTTTGGTCAGTATGTGGCAGGGGGTTGTTTGTTTAGAGGGTTTCGGGGTTTGTTGGGCTATGTGTTATGTAGAGGGGTGTTTGTTTAGAGTGTTCCGGGGTTTTTGGGTTATGTTCTAGGTTAGTGTATTTCTATGTTAGATCTAGGTTGTTTAGTTCTATGTTTAGTTTATTGGGATTGGCCTTCAATTGGAAGCAGCTGTTCCTGTTGCCTCTGATTGAAGGTCCTATGTATAGGGGTGTGTTTGTAATGGGAATTGTGGGTTGTTGTCTCCTGTTTAGTGTCTATGCACCTGTTCGGACTCTTAGTGTCGTTTGTTGTGTCGTTTGTTGTCTCGTATACGTGTTTCTTTTGTTTTTTCTTCTTTTTATTTAATAAAGAAGATGTGTGTACACATTCCCGCTGCACCTTGGTCCAATCTTTACGACACCCGTGACACTATGGCTTTAGTCAAAGTTATGTAACATTCAACCTCAAAATGAGTAACACATTCATGGCCACATTGAGGTTACTGTAACTATAACTTTCTTGTTATATAATCATATAATAAGTGCATGTTCAAGAAAGCATGTATAGATCATTGCAAGTCTGTGGAGATTTTCACAATTGCTCTAATAATCTGCACAGAAACTCAAATGGCATTGATAATTTGTACCATGCACTTAAATGTAATCTCAAATGCAATCCAAGTAATTTGGTTCTGCTACTAGATGAAGCACAGTCTGTTGTATAAATAAACCAAATATCTGACATTGAATTCAAGTGACATTTTTTTTAAATGGTTGAAAGCGCAGTGATAGGTATTTGGGGGACAACTAAAACAAAAATCAGACATTTTTCCATTGGAATTTAGTTGTGCTTTTAGATGGTTGAAAGCATAGTGATAGACATTGGACATTCAACTAACTTTTGGCTGTCTTTTTGAGTACTAGGTGAATCTTCCTCCCGGGGAAGGACTGCCCATTCCATGATCTCACCATCACGGTTGACAACTCCCTTGTGTCCTCCTCCCAGAGTGCTAAGAACCTTGGCGTGACCCTGGACAACACCCTGTTGTTCTCCACTAACATCAAGGCGGTGACCCGATCCTGTAGGTTCATGCTCTACAACATTCGCAGAGTACGACCCTGCCTCACACAGGAAGCGGCGCAGGTCCTAGTCCAGGCACTTGTCATCTCCCGTCTGGATTACTGCAACTCGCTGTTGGCTGGGCTCCCTGCCTGTGCCATTAAACCCCTACAACTCATCCAGAACGCCGCAGCCCGTCTGGTGTTCAACCTTCCCAAGTTCTCTCACGTCCCCCCGCTCCTCCGCTCTCTCCACTGGCTTCCAGTTGAAGCTCGCATCCGCTACAAGTCCATGGTGCTTGCCTACGGAGCTGTGAGGGGAACGGCACCTCCGTACCTTCAGGCTCTGATCAGGCCCTACACCCAAACAAGGGCACTGCGTTCATCCACCTCTGGCCTGCTCGCCTCCCTACCTCTGAGGAAGCACAGTTCCCGCTCAGCCCAGTCAAAACTGTTCGCTGCTCTGGCACCCCAATGGTGGAACAAGCTCCCTCACGACGCCAGGACAGCGGAGTCAATCACCACCTTCCGGAGACACCTGAAACCCCACCTCTTTAAGGAATACCTGGGATAGGATAAAGTAATCCTTCTAACCCCCCCCCCCCAAAAGATTTAGATGCACTATTGTAAAGTGGTTGTTCCACTGGATATCATAAGGTGAATGCACCAATTTGTAAGTCGCTCTGGATAAGAGCGTCTGCTAAATGACTTAAATGTAAATGTAAATGTATATGCCCAGTGGGAGAACACATGAACAGACACCTGTGCGAGCAATGAATCTCTATTGCGTGTGTTTTCCACTGAAGGGTATGCAGGTGGAGTACAGTATGCAAGGGAGACTCGTGACCATAAAGCCAGATAATGCGCAGGAGATCAAGGAGCAGATAAAATACTAATATCAGTGATTGGCATGTAGATAAAGGCAGGAGATAGATGGGTCACCTCAGATGATACTCATAGTTTACTTATGTTGACAAACAAGGTGTAGCTCAAATTACAGTTTGAGTTAACGCCACACCTGAAAATTAGCCAAATTGTGATTGGTTATAGTATCCTAGTCATTTGACGCTAGTTCCTAAAGATTTGTTCTTATGTGGCTGAAATGTCTTCTTGAATATGTGCACTTTCCGGTGCCTTAATTACAAACTCGTATGTGATCTGTAAATATGAATATAATGTAAAATGTTGAGCGTAGTTTAGTCAAGGAGAAAGCACTGAGCTATATAGGGAGAAAGACAGGATTCTTCCAAGCTAGCAATGATTGGCTGAGCTTATGGAGAGACTGGACATGCCGAGAGATGAGTCCTGATTGGTCTGTCATGTCACAGGCTTCTGTCTGTAACAGAATGCGGCTTCCATGGTCAGTCAGGTTTGAAATTGTCCCACTTGAAAAATAAATAACTAAATAACTAAATAAATAACTGAGCAACAAATTATATTATTTTATACTAATACATTTGCTCAGAGATAAGGATTTTGTTTAACAAGTAATACTTTTTTTCTCAGAAGGGTCAATTATTGGCACCAGTGTCTTCAATACCTCACCTTGCGAGGATAATGTCACAGAGACTTTTTCTAAATTGTTTCATGACATTGGCATTGGAGAACACATTGGGATCTAAGGCCATTCCTCCATACAGAATCTTTCAAGATCCTTTATTTCCTTTGTCTGCAATTATGGATTGCCCCCTACAATTCAAACCACAGGTTTTCAATGGGGTTCAAGTCCGGAGACTGAGATGGCCTCAGCAGAATGTTTATTTTGTGGTCAATTAACCATTTCTTTGGGGTTATTGTCTTGCTGGAAGATAACTTTATTTTGATGCAAAACCTCTAATAAATACATGGGACGAGACCCGCAATATACTACACGAGACCCGTAATAACAAATGCACAACAATACACACGACAAGACCCGCAATAACAAGTGCACAATACAGGCAGCACGAAAGCCGAAATAGCAAAGCACAGGTACCAACAGACCAACGGACATTGGAACAATAACCGACAAGACAATGGTGAACAAAGGGCACATATATACAATTACTAATCAGGGGAATTGGAATCAGGTGTGCATAATGAGACAGTTCAGTGACGCCTAGAGGCCGGTGACGTAGACCTCCGGAACTGGTGCACAGAATGAGCAGCAGTAACGGGGGAATCCATGACACCGTCAAAGGATTTGAGGACAGAAGTAAGAAACGAGTTTCACGTGCATTGAGCATGGGAAATGCGCTCTACATATTCAATATTACTGTTATTATTATAGAGACAGAATATTATACATGTCAAAGTTTGATCACAAAGGAATATTAGTGGGAATATAGACATATTATAAACAAGAAACAGGAGAATGGAATATTTGAAAAGCCTAAAATTGAAAAGTACTTTGAGATGAAGCCGCCCCAGTGTGTGGATTTTCTTCGTGTCTATTTGGCTAATTCTTTAGATTTGATGGGAGAAAGAAAACAAGTAGGTGACCAGAAAATATATACAATATAATACATATAGGAGAAAATCAGCCTGAATCAGGACACAAAACTAGAATTTGTTTAAATATTCCTAATTCATACACACTGTGCATCTCAAATGGTTCTTTAGAGATTGCAACCCCTCTGTCCCCACGAAAAGTTCTAAGTTCATTCCACCTGGACCTATTGACCCAGCTGTGGATACATACTACAGACTGTGTGTAAATGCCTATCCCAGCTAGAGGCCTATATCCCCTGTCAGTAATAACTTACCTGCTCTGAGAAACAAGGCCTTAAATGTCCAGAATGCCACCTCTATAGTCATCTGGACAAGAGAGGCACTGTTACTCTAAACTACACAGTCTATCAGACTGAAGTACTCAGGCAACTAAATTATCAGATGTTCTGTAAGAGACTCCATACAAACCCCACAAAACAGCATTAGGCTGTAATCGAACAGACTAATGTTGCTTAAAAACAGCTCCATGTCGGTAACCTGCAGTCCCTAAAATACAGTTTAATTATCTAAATCCCCAGAGGGACAGTACAAATCTTTGCGATATCAGACGAGGTTTGGCAGAAGGCATGAAGATCTCTGCTTGGCTTCAAATGCCCTGATTGATAAATATACCTCTATGTGTTGTGACACTTTTGTTTAACAAAGACCCCATAATTAGACATTAGTTAAACTTCTTCCTCAGTGGAATGGCCTCAGGGAAACGAGTGGCAGCACACATAATGGTCAAGAGAAACTGATTACTACTCTTTGCTTTGGACAAAGGACCAACACAGTCTACCAGAACCCTGCTGAAAGGTTAATCAAAAGCAATAATAGGCTGCAACGGTGGAACCAGCATAGCTTGGTTCATCCACTGGCAAACTCGACAGGACTTACAGTAAACCACAACATCCTGTTTCAGACCAGGCCAGAAGAAGGACTAGAGTTCCACATAATACAAAGAAACATCATCTCCACACCTTGTACTAACACACTGTAACCAGTTGCTGAAGTGTCATACAAAGGCAAAACACACTCCAAAATGAAGGATTGGGCCGCCCCAGTGTCTCGCAGTATCTTCACCGGCTTAAAAGCATCGCCACTCTGCAAAGACACGCATCCATCTGAAACAAAGGGTTCATGCATACCTGATACCCCAGTCCCAACCAAAGACTTAATGGGCTAGAGTAATCCCACAAGAAGAATCTGCTTTTTCGTGCTGTAATTTTTATGTTTCAACTTAGGAAACTGAGAGACAATGTGTCTTCTTTCATGGAAGTAATCACAAACTGGAGGATAAAAAAATTATATCTATGGGCGTTGTAGAAAAGGACTGAAACCTCGTAGCAGGAGGGGACTTATCTTTACGCAAACAGCAATCCAGAGAACTACTGGATATCTTTATTTGTGAAGGTAGTTTTATCTGTCAACAAACTCATCTGGAAGAACTGCAGCTATCTCACGAGTGAGATCCTTCTGCCCATAAATGTATGTCGAAACCCTTTCATGAAATCAATTCTTGAACTGCTCGAGAAGTAGGTGTCTATAAATCCTCAAGGTCCTTGACCTCTTGAGAACCACACCACTGACAAAAATACATGCTTGTTCCCTTGCGAACTCAACATGGCTTTGATTGTCTTTCGTAATTTACAGAACTGTGTCTGTATGCTTCTGGGACTACCACATACACCCGAAGGATAGCAGCTTTAACAGTGTCATAATTTGAGCTCTGGTCAAGAGCTTTTCTCACAAGAACACTTTGGAATAGCAGTGACCAAATCTCTCACGGCCATTTTATGGATGTGGCAATCCGCTCAAACAGAGTAAAATAGACAACCACCTCTTTTTCGTTGAAAGGTGGCACGATCCGGCTGTTCCGACCAAAATCAAACTCAGTTGAGAGTGCAGGATGGCCTGACTGGAATTGTCATGCTTCCAGTTCCATCTCTCTTAAATCGAATGGCATGCTCATGTTCCTGATCTTGTCTGTCTGCACGCTCATCTCGTCTTTCCCTGTGCTGTAACTCAAATGTGTGTTGTTCCTATCTCTCCTCACGTTCTCTAGCCTTCTGCAAAAGCTCTAATTATGTTGCTCCAGCTTTAACCTGTTAGGGTATAGGGGGCAGTATTTTCACGGCTGGATAAAAAAATGTACCCGATTTAATCTGGTTACTAATCCTACCCAGTAACTACAATATGCATATACTTATTATATATGGATAGAAAACACCCTAAAGTTTCAAAAACTGTTTGAATGGTGTCTGTGAGTATAACAGAACTCATTTGGCAGGCAAAACCCTGAGACAGATTCTGACAGGAAGTGGATACCTGATGTGTTGAATTGACTTTAAGCCTATACCATTGAAAAACAAAGGGGGTGAGGAATGTTTTGGCACTTCCTATTGCTTCCACAAGATGTCCCCAGCCTTTACAAAGTGTTTTGAGTCTTCTACAGTGAGATCTGACTGAAGAAGAGCTTTGGAACGGCGATGGCCCATTAGACACCTGGCGTGCGAGTTGATGGTGGGTACTCTCATTCCGAAACGTTTTAAAAGAGAACCCAATGGTCCGCCTTGAATTTTATTCATGTTCTGGTTAAAAAAGGCCCTAATGATTTATACGATACAACGTTTGACATGTTTGAACGAACGAAAATATATTTTTTGCGTTCGTGATGTGAAGTGAAGTCCGGCTGGCTTAGATCATGTGCTACAACACGGAGGTTTTTGGACATAAATGATGAGCTTTTTTGAACAAAACTACATTCGTTATGGACCTGGGATTCTTTGGAAGTGACATCTGATGAAGAGAATCAAAGGTAATGGATTATTTACATAGTATTTTCGATTTTAGATCTCTCCAACATGGCGGTTAGTCTGTATCGCAATGCGTATTTTTCTGGCGCAGTGCTCAGATTATTGCAAAGTGTGATTTCCCAGTAAGGTTAATTTTAAATCTGGCAAGTCCATTGCGTTCAAGAGATGTAAATCTATAATTCTTTGAATGACAATATAATATTTTACCAATGTTTTCTAATATTAATTAATTATTTTGTTGTCATGACTTGACTGCCGGTATTGGAGGGAAACGATTTCCTGAACATCAACGCCATAGTAAAACGCTGTTTTTAGATATAAATATGAACTTGATAGAACTAAAAATGCATGCATTGTCTAACATAATGTCCTAGGAGTGTCATCTGATGGAGATTGTAAAAGGTTAGTGCATAATTTTAGCTGATTTTATGGTTTTGGTGACGCCTGTCTTTGAATCGACAATACACTACACACAGCTATTGTCAATGTACTCTCCTAACATAACCTAACTTTATGCTTTCCCCGTAAAACCTTTTTGAAATCGGTAAACGTGGTTAGATTAAGAAGATGTTTATCTTTCAAAGGCTGTAAGTTAGTTGTATGTTTGAGAAATTGGAATTTTGACATTTATTTGGTTTCAAATTTGCCGCTCTTGAAATGCACCTGCTGTTGATAGGGTGCGCCACGGGTGGCACGCTAACGTCCCACATAGCCCCAAGAAGTTAATTTATGTTGCTCCAACTATGCCTTTAGTTCTAACGCCCTCAGTTTCACGTCTATGGGACTTACCACACTACTCGTAGCAGCCTTTTCATCAGGCTCTCTCCGAGAGGAATGCCTCCTCCACTTAAACAGTACCAATCAACTCTTTGAATACTGCTTTTGGATTGCCAGATGCCACCATCAATGCTTTGCAATGATTAGCAGTCCTACGGTTTGGGGGTAGAAACTGTTCAGAAGCCTTTTAGTCCCACACTTAGCACTCCGGTAGCGCTTGCCATGCGGTAGTAGAGAGAACAGTCCATGACTTAGGTGGCTGGAGACTTTGGCCATTTTTAGGGCCTTCTTCCGACATTGCCTGGTATAGAGATCCTGGGTGGCAGGGAGTTTGGCCTAAGTGATGTACTGGGCTGTATGCATTACCCTCTGTAGCGCATTGCGGTCGAATGCTGAGCAGTTGCCATAGCAAGCGGTGATGCAGCCAGTCAAGATACTCTCAATGTGGCAGCTGGTGAACTTTGAGGTTCTGAGGGCCAATGCCAAATCTTTTCAGCCTCCTGGGGGGGGGAACAGGCATTTCCATGCCCTCTTCACGACTGTGTTGGTGTGTTTGGACCATGATTGGTCCTTAGCAATGTGGACACCGAGGAACTTGAAGCTCTCGACCCACTCCACTACAGCCCCATCGATGTCCCTAACCTCACCGCCTGGGGGCGGCCCATCAGGAAGTCCAGGATCAAGTTGCAGAGGGTGTTCAGTCCCAATGACATTAGTGTCATGCCGTTGTATTAGTTAATGTGACGACTGTTGCTCATCGAACGATTAAAGGTTTCTAATTGCGTGATTAAATGAATCAAGCAATTATTAACTCATTAACCTGGGGCACCATGGGAAAATTAGTTTTATTGAGTTTCTATTTCCCAAATTCACTCAAAGAATATCAGAATATCGATTTTACAACAGTCGCTAATTAATTAATTTCCTCTAAAGTCTCATTCTGAACACCGCATAATCCGGGAATCTGCACGGACCCGGGTCCCACCAATGAGTTCGTACCACACCAATCTTAGTTGATTATTTATTTACCAGAAAGCTAAAATGATGATAAAAGATAGACATACACAAAACACAGTCTAGGCTATTGATTAGGACTTAGTATAACGGGCCAACACACTATGGCGTGTGTTACCCAAAATGGGGATTTAAAAGAGAGAGAAAAAGAGAAAGTACACAAGAGAAATATACATTTGGGTGCATTCGTCAGCTATGCTTATTTTAACCCTAGCTTTGCCCCGAACTGCCGCTCTTATGGGTCAGAATATAATGATGTAATTACGTGTTGAAGGTCTCAGATGGGAAGCTCCGCGTGGGTCATTTAGGCTTCTCAATGACGCACTTCTCCGGTGCAACCTCTCTGGTTGTCCTCACGATGTCAGTGTTCTTTTAGGTTAGTGGTCTGATTCCTCGCCATTGCTCTGATAGGGGTCTTCTGAGGACAGTCAGCTCTGTAGCTCAGAGCTCACAGCGTAAGAATGGAACAGCGTAGATACCACGATTCGATGGGGAGTGTAGGCCAGGTGTTCCGGCTTGAGTTCACCCGCTTAGACACAGCTACTCATCCGTAGCTTGGGTAGAAAAAATATTTCTTTGTCTTCAACCTTGTGTTGCATTTTAGGGTTCGTTGACTTTTTAGACCTCGGCAGCAGCTTGGGTCACTTAGTCTAATCTGTTCATTCTTAACTCTCATGTCTTATACCCTCGGGTCAGAAGTGGGCATAACCGCCTTTAGGGCAGTTCTCTGGGCGTACCAAGTTAAGAGGCAAGGTCTTGATTTTACTCAAATCCAATTTTAGACAACTAACTTCATATTTCATCTTTACCAAAACATTATTTTTTATTTGGACATTTTCCACAGAACGTACAATGTATAAACATCAGGCATATACTGGGAAAACTCTTAAAGTTAATGTTTTCGTAATAACGTCATCTAACCTTTAATAACAAAACAAAAATTACATAGATGGAATATGAAAATGTATCGTCATGACCACCATTGTGGCTGATGGAAACCATTGTTCCAAAGTTCCTTTATTGCATGTTTAATGTTCTGAGGCTGGTTCTCCATAGTGAGAGGACAAAGGAATTTTGTCTGTGGTCTAAGATTTATCATGGTCGTGAGGGGTCATAAAACCCCCACATCTTCAGACCCCTAGATCTCTCCTCCTCTGTTGGGGGTGAGAGATAATCTGTAGGGTTGTGGTCTCCTGTAACCTGACCTGATCAGGACAGTCATGACAATTAGCTTAGTGATGAGCTTGGAAGGCACTGTGTTGAACTCTAAGCTGTAGTTTATGAACAGAATCTCACGTAGGTGTTCCTTTTGTCAAAGTGGAAAAGGGTAGTTGCCCTCTCATCCTCTGCATTATGCATTTATCTCAAAATATTCTCATACTAGCTAAACAGTCTTTTACAGTGGTTCTTCCTTTAAAAGTTACAAGTTTATGCCGCGACCGTTAGTGGTAGATGGTGGCATTCTGTCATTGCACCCCACTATCACAAGGGGGAGTTAGAACACTGATATCACAAGGGTGAGTTGGAACACTGATCTATTATAAACTGTGGCAATTAATGGAGGCGTTTTCAGTCTGAGAGTCTCTCCTCTAGCACTAGAGTCCTGCATCAGGCAACAACAACAAAAACTGTCGGTGGTCCTGGAGTTAAGAGACAACTTGGGTAAATACAATGGAGGAATTTCACTTGACACGTGGACTGACAATTTTTTTTTTAAATAGGCACGGTGGGCTGTTTGTTTCTCTCCCTCTAAAAAAAGAAATAAATCATTCTAAATAACAAACTGGCTTTATTTACAAATTAGTAAGAATGTCTCACCCCATGTTCAAGAATGGCCTTTTTCACTTTATTCAGATTACAATCGCTCAGTTTCGGTTATTTGAAACGAAATCATCTCCAAAATTAGTTTTTTTTTTACTTCTTGGGGCTATGTGGGACGTTAGCGTGCCACCCGTGGCGCACCCTATCAACAGCAGGTGCATTTCAAGAGCGGCAAATTTGAAACCAAATAAATGTCAAAATTCCAATTTCTCAAACATACAACTAACTTACAGCCTTTGAAAGATAAACATCTTCTTAATCTAACCACGTTTACCGATTTCAAAAAGGTTTTACGGGGAAAGCATAAAGTTAGGTTATGTTAGGAGAGTACATTGACAATAGCTGTGTGTAGTGTATTGTCGATTCAAAGACAGGCGTCACCAAAACCATAAAATCAGCTAAAATTATGCACTAACCTTTTACAATCTCCATCAGATGACACTCCTAGGACATTATGTTAGACAATGCATGCATTTTTAGTTCTATCAAGTTCATATTTATATCTAAAAACAGCATTTTACTATGGCGTTGATGTTCAGGAAATCGTTTCTCTCCAATACCGGCAGTCAAGTCATGACAACAAAAGAATTAATTAATATTAGAAAACATTGGTAAAATATTATATTGTCATTCAAAGAATTATAGATTTACATCTCTTGAACGCAATGGACTTGCCAGATTTAAAATTAACCTTACTGGGAAATCACACTTTGCAATAATCTGAGCACTGCGCCAGAAAAATACGCATTGCGATACAGACTAACCGCCATGTTGGAGAGATCTAAAATCGAAAATACTATGTAAATAATCCATTACCTTTGATTCTCTTCATCAGATGTCACTTCCAAAGAATCCCAGGTCCATAACGAATGTAGTTTTGTTCAAAAAAGCTCATCATTTATGTCCAAAAACCTCCGTGTTGTAGCACATGATCTAAGCCAGCCGGACTTCACTTCACTTCAAGAACGGAAAAAATATATTTTCGTTCGTTCAAACATGTCAAACGTTGTATCGCATAAATCATTAGGGCCTTTTTTAACCAGAACATGAATAAAATTCAAGGCGGACCATTGGGTTCTCTTTTAAAACGTTTCGGAATGAGAGTACCCACCATCAAATCGGGCGCCAGGTGTCTAATGGGCCATCGCCGTTCCAACGCTCTTCTTCAGTCAGATCTCACTGTAGAAGACTCAAAACACTTTGTAAAGGCTGGGGACATCTTGTGGAAGCAATAGGAAGTGCCAAAACATTCCTCACCCCCTTTGTTTTTCAATGGTATAGGCTTAAAGTCAATTCAACACATCAGGTATCCACTTCCTGTCAGAATCTGTCTCAGGGTTTTGCCTGCCAAATGAGTTCTGTTATACTCACAGACACCATTCAAACAGTTTTTGAAACTTCAGGGTGTTTTCTATCCATATATAATAAGTATATGCATATTGTAGTTACTGGGTAGGATTAGTATCCAGATTAAATCGGGCACATTTTTTTATCCAGCCGTGAAAATACTGCCCCCTATACCCTAACAGGTTAAACAAGCCATAGGAAGTTGGTTGCAATTTCAGTAAAAAAAAATAAGGAACTTGTCTGTCGGACCTGCAATAAAGACCAAAATTGGTTAAATAAAATATATACCACCGTCTCTTGCGCATGTCATTTTCCTTTCAAAATGCATCCTTATTTACAAAGCTATTATTATTAACCCTGCATTATAATTATATAAAAGCCTCTTAGATATTCTC
Source organism: Salmo trutta (assembly GCF_901001165.1). NCBI lineage: Eukaryota > Metazoa > Chordata > Actinopteri > Salmoniformes > Salmonidae > Salmo > Salmo trutta. Next base: position 37,432,012 of record NC_042977.1, on the reverse strand, counting down.
ACAGACCAGATTTTCCCAAACAAAAAATGCCCCTTGGATATTAATTTAGAATCCTCCAATCCCTTAAATGTAAATATTGTCAGAGAGGCACGTAATTGGAGGAGAGTCAGGTGGAGTTGAAGAGGACGAGGAATGAGATGGATTTCCAATCCATGCCAGGCAAACATGCAGATGTTTATTTCAACTACATTTTAGTTACAACAAGTTCGATCGGGTTTAAAAATTAGGAGACCTACATGTAGAGATGGAAAAAATATTTTTACATATACTATAGGCCTACCATATGAGTCTCACTAGTGTTGAGTAATGTGCTGTTAAAAGTGTTGGTCTTTTATTTTTTATTTGGCCTTTATGTAGTAAAATAAAGGTTTGCTTACTCTGCTGGCGTCTTGACCCAGTTTATACCCTCATTTGCAATGCAAACCATAACGAATTACTATGGGAATAAATGGAAGCGGCAACTGAAAGGGGGAAAAAGTAACTTCTCTGTTGGTCCTGGAGGCCTTTTGAAAATATGTTTTCACAAGGGCTATTAGCAGGACAATAGATATGATGTTGTCCCAAAAACACCTCTGACATAGGGTCCAGCATATCTCTTGAGGTCATTGAATGTCTCGCCAGCTTTGATCCATGCCTGGGCCTGCAGAATGCAAGGTTCATATTGAATAATAAGATGTGTTGCAAGCTTTATTATTTATTTTTACTCATTTTATGGCTGACAAATTCTGACATTCTGATAAATAGGAGCTTTATGACATCAGCCACTCTATTGTTCTCTCTGTGTGTAACAACGGGATGGTTAATGTGATCTGAATGCTTACCATGACCTAAATATTGGAATAAAGTTGGCTAATGAAAGCAACTAATTGTTGCTTACTGAAACTCACAAAGTCATACAATTGTTATAATAGGATTTGAAGCAATAGCCTATCCTCGTGTGGTCAACTATTTCAGCACCATTTCACGCTGCTCTGAGACAAGCATGGGGACAGGTATCGTTAAATCAATTCAACTTTTTTTCACCAAATCTCCGTTTGGGTATTGGTTAGACTACAATTAGGGTGTGGAAATTATTATTTTGCTCTTAGTACTGTAGCCTACTCCCGGTCATGTTGTAATGCGCCATATTTTCCTTATGGAAACCCTGAGGGTTTCATTTTTCTTGAAATAGAAACACCATAATATTATTCAAGTTAATTAAGCTAAGTTTCACAAAATCAATCCCATATACTATGTTCTTACTTAAATTCTCTAGTAAAGCCAATATTAAAAGTAAGATGCTTCTCAAAGATGCCCTCTAGTGGTCAAACTAGCATTAATGGCAACAGTGGCTGACACATAAATAACGTGCCATAGAATTATGTGGCAGCCCGCAAGGTGCGCTTCAGTATGACAACTTTTACAGGAAGAGCCACTAACAGCAGTCAAGCACCAAAGCTAACTGGCTAATGTTGGCTAGCTACTTCCAGACACAGCTCACTGACCATTTTACTCACACTAGCAGAACTGGTTAGGCTGTTTATGTAATCCAGAGTGAAGGAGACTACAACTGTGCTGCTGGCAACAACTTAATTATGCTTTTTTTCCCACCAGCCGTATTCAACGGGTGTTGTGTTCATAAATTCATCAGTTATTCTACGCTCTGGCACACTCAGAAAAGAGTGCTCTGAAATCGGAGTAGATAGCCAGAGCGAATTTACCAGCTACGTCTATTGACAGTTGTTGCAGTGACATCATGAACATTCTATTGAAATGGTTACTTGCATAGTGGAGTCTAGACATGTTGCTCGTTTAGACATGTAGCTAGCTAAACAATGAACCATTATCCCAACTCATGTTACTACACTGCATGAATCTGCAGGTTCATTGTTAGCTAGCTAACATTAGGCTATAACTAGCAAAGCAAATGGCTCTGAGATACAAATAATATAATTACAAAGATCATACACAACGTTAGCTAGCGAGCCAGCCAGCTAATGTTCGCTAGCTACCTAACAGTACACTAACTTGAAATGAATAGGACTGACAAAATTAGAAACGTGTCATTTCTGAAAATGTAGATAGCTAGACAATCTTAACCATATACATGGATGGACGCTTCTCCCTCTGTCATGGATGCCATGGTTGCCCTTAGTTTGAAGATAATCTGGAGACAGGCGTCTCTTTTTGACTCAGTCTGCATATTTGAAATGAAATGCCAGAATTTTCTCCATCTCCTTAGTTATCATAAGTGAAGAGTGGAGAGTAAAGTGAAGAGCAACACTTACTGTATGCAGTTCTACTACATTATATTTTTCAAAAAATCCACATTAGAAAGGATTACCTATATATACTGACCAGCTCATGTTATAGACAGACGCGTGCTACATGGCAGACCAATCCAAACTCATCTCTCGGCATGTCCAGCCCACTCATTATCTCAGCCAATCATGGCTAGCGGGAAGGCTGACGTCTTTTTCTGTGGCTAAACCAACTAGACTCATAATTTAATAATTTTATTCGTATTTACCAGATGGCATACAAGTTTGTTATAAAGGCACACGAAAGTTCATATGTTCCAAAAGGCATTTCTGCCCAAAACAATGCATAGAGTTTTATTTTTTATTTTAAGTTTACCTTCAAATGGCTCTCCTGTGAAGTGACGCGTGACATACGCCTAGTTTCCTGAAACAAGTCACAAATGACATCATTAATATTTACTTAAATTCTGAACTACTAAATGATACTTTAATCAAATGGTAAATTAGCTTTTGTAATTTTAATTTTTGCTAAAATAGTCATTTTATTTCAGATTACATTAATTACATTCCTAAATAATTATGTTTTGAAAATAAATAAGTTAAAATAACAAACTTTCCAATAGTTTCTCCTTGAGGTTAAGATGACCCCTGTTGGTAATTGATGTAAAATATATTGGTAGCTTGAGGGTTAATGGAGATATGGCAGTGCACTTCAGGTGAGGAGTTACTCGCCGTCACTAAACCCTCAGCAGGGAAGGCAGGAGAGTGGAGCGGCAGGTAGCCTAACGGTTAGAGCATTGGACTAGTAACCGAAAGTTTGCAAAATTGAATCCCTGAACTGACAAGGTAAAAATCTGCCATTCTGCCCCTGAGCAAGGCAGTTAACCCACTGTTCCTAGGCCATCATTGAAAATAAGAATTTGTTCTTAACTGACTTGCCTAGTTAAATAAAAGTAAAAAATAAAAAAGGCTTTCCACTCGATGTTGGAACATTCAGCCACAAGAGCATTAGTGAGGTCGGGCACGAATGTGGGGCGATTAGGCCTGGCTTGCAGTCTGTTCCAATTCATCCCAAAGTTGTTTGATGGGGTTGAGTTCAGGACTCTGTGTGGAATAACTTGACTGACCCGCACAGATGTTGACAAACCATTTCTGTATAGACCTCACTTTGTGCACGAGGACATTGTCATGCTAAAACAGGAAAGAGCCTTCCCCAAGCTGTTGTCACAAAGTTGGAAGCACAGATTACTCTACAATGTCATTGTATGTGGTAGCGTTAAGATTTCCATTCACTGGATCTAAGGGGCCTAGCCCGAACCATGAAAAACAGACCCAGACCATTATTCCTCCTGCACCAAACTTTACTCCTGGCATCCGCAAAAGGCAGATTCGTCTGTTGGACTGCGAGACGGTGAAGAGTGATTCATCACATCAGGGAATGCGTTTCCACTGCTCCAGAGTCTAATGGCGGCAAGCTTTACACCACGCCAGCCGACACTTGGCATTGCGCATGGTGGCCTTAGGCTGCCCGGCCTATTTCATAAAGCTCCCGACTAACAGTTATTGCACTGACGTTGCTTCCAGACGCAGTTTGGAAGTTGGTAGTGAGTGTTGCAACCGAGGACAGACGATATTTATGCTCTGAGCTGCTAAGTAAACTGAAATCAATCCTGTTACATGAATTTTCCTGCATAGCAGGAAATGCTAACTTTTAATATGAGGTTTAAAAAGGCTTTGTAATTTCAACATAAAAATTGTACTTTATTTTCCATAACAAAAAATGTAGTAACCCCTATAAAAAACATCCATTAATTATAATCCAGATAACAATACATTTTTCCTGTTGCAATATTATTGTCCTGATGTGTGAAATTAGCTCAAATTAAGATACAGGATCTGTATGTTCATGACTTTTTGCAGAGCCAATTGATACATCACAATCTCTTTTGTTGTTCCACCCCAGATGAAAGATCCTGTTGGTTAATATTTCTGGGTAATTTTGGGAATAATTACTTTTATAATGTTTCCAAAGCAGAATGGATAAGGAATGTATCCTGCATTTATAGGATATTTGAATATAGTCCCACGAGGGACCAGTACGGAGAAAAATGTATGAAATGTATGAAATGTTTGCATTCACTACTGTAAGTCGCTCTGGATAAGAGCGTCTGCTAAATGACTAAAATGTAAATGTAAAATGATAGTCTATATTTCATGTCGGAGCCCATGTTTTTTTCCTGCTAAGTAGAAATGGTGTTCTGTTAATTGTGAAATTGTTGCAGAAATGCACCAAGTCCTGGCTGACTTTGAAATGGTCCTTGAACACGGTCCAAACCACAGCCTCATTGCAATTTGGAGTGGACAGTGACCCAATTTAACGGTAGTAATTTATTTGGTACAATGAAATAGGATGAGTAATGTTCACACAGTCATCTTGAGGAAGAGAGAGAAATGTATACTAAAATCAAATGCTACTGAAATGTAACAAGAAAAAGAAAGAGAAAGAGAAAACGAATCCCAATCCAAACGTTATTTTGAGAAACGATTTAATGATCATAATAGAACCACTCAAATCGCTGCTCTCACCTTTTAGTGTGATGATGGCCAAGTAGGATGTCAGAGTATTTTTTTTTGGGGGGGGGGGTGTAGAGAGAAGGGTAGAGAATCGGAACGCAGCAATGTTGTGCTGAACCTTCCCATACCTCCATGGGGTAGCAGGTTCCATCCACTGTGTGCTCCGACCCAGGTACTGAGGTACCGTTGCCCCAGTGGAGGTGAAACGGCAAGCTGTCATAGGCCTCAGACAGGGCCCCGCCTCGTCAGCCACTCGTCAACTCCACTTTGACTGAAAGAAAGAGAGTAGGAACAAAAAGAGAGGAATTGGTTACATTTTGCACATAAGGGTTCCTGGTTTGGTTCACACATTATCCTCAAGTGGGACTTTGAGTGTATGGATTGAGAAGGCAAGGCATCCATCCATTCTCCTCACCAGTTTTGCCAGTGTTCTTGATATTCTTCATTGTAGAGTTGTCTCCGTATTTGGTGAAGGTGAAGGCAGTCAGGGTTTCATCGCCCACTGCCGATGCAGAGACGATGTTGATGGGAGACTGGCGGGATCCGTTGCAATGTTCACTGGCAATGGTGGACCAAGTGGTGTCGTCTTAACATGGAATCAATCATACCATGGTGTAAATGTACCATCGTTTTATAAGGGTCATATAATACGCTAATAAATCAATTATATCGTCTATTATCCACTGCTTTCGCAATCACTTCAATTTGTGAATACAAATTACACTAACCAGGGGGTAAAACCAATACTTACCACAACTACGATCATGGTAACACCATGCACTTCAAATTTAAAGGGAAAAAGTTATGCAGAGTCACAAAATTGATAGTCACAGGCCCAAAAAATTATAAAATAATCACTTACCGCCTGCAGCATTGTATGTAGTGGGGACAAAGAGTGCCACAAAAGAGTGCCACAAAGAACCACAAGTCGATTAGTCTGAAAGCAAGATAAATGCAATTATGAATGGAGAGCCCACTGAGTACCGACTAACTGTAGACTTCCATGGACGTAGAAAAGTGGTTGATTGTCAGTCGCCCTGGCTTGATTTCATTATCCACATACGTAGATTTTTGGTCTGCTCTGGACCTGCCTTGGTTTCAACATCTACAGATGTCCATTATTGGTCAGATTTGACTCAAACATGTTTGGACTGTACTGTAGTCTACTCTACTTTGCTGTGCTGTCATCAAATCAAATGTACTTATCAAGCCCTTTACTTCAGCAGATGTGTTACATTCCCACAAGAAAAACTCAAAATGTTTCTCACAACAAAGGGATCTAACAAAGAAAATCCCGGACAGACAAACAAAACAGAAAGGGGTTCAAAAATGGTTCTAAAAGACACCCACCATGGATGCCCACTAGGTTTGCCTCCAAAAAGACAAAGTAAAAGAAAAACCGACAATAACTTAGGACAAAAAAAGGAGTAAAAAGAATATGGAGCACAACAAACAGGGGGAAACACCAAAACACAAGCTTCTTTCAAACTTGTATAGGTTTAGCTCGAACTATCACCTCAGCTCAGCTCAGCTGACGTAAAGTGTAGCTCTTCCCAACGTCTCTCAAGCTCAACTGGAGCACTGGGCCAACACAGGTGAAACACCTTCAGACTAACGGATGGAAACCAGCACAGGTGTAACACATAATGACTGATGAGGTGACACCAATATGTGTGCCCTACGTGCTAACTAGCTGTATGTGCTAAAGTCCAACCTCAAAATATACACTGAAAATACAAAACCGGTAACAGATGTCACGAAGTTCTTACACAGAAACCCAGCCTAAAACGCCAAAACAGCTAGCAATGCAGATGTAGAAGCACGTCAACTTGTGAAACATGCACATCTAGGATTGGTTCAGATGTGGTCCAGACGGACCAAATTTTGTATTTTTTCTTATCTATTTTATTTCTGAATGAATTCTGTTAATTAGAGCTAATTATTTCCGGTCTTACGTTATGAAATGACTTGGTTATGAAATGAGAATAAATTATGCCATTGTCACGCCCTGACCTTAGAGAGCCTTTTTATTTCTCTATTTGGTTAGGTCAGGGTGTGATTTGGGTGGGCTGTCACGCCCTGGCCATAGTGAGGGTTTTGTTCTCTATTTTGGTTAGGCCAGGGTGTGACTAGGGTGGGCATTCTATGTGCCCTTTTCTATGTTTTGTGTATTTCTTTGTTTTGGCCGGGTATGGTTCTCAATCAGGGACAGCTGTCTATCGTTGTCTCTGATTGGGAACCATACTTAGGTAGCCTTTTCCCACATGGTTTTTGTGGGTAGTTAATTTCTGTTTAGTGTTTGCACCTTACGGAACTGTTTCAGTATTCTCTTTGTTATTTTTGTTTTAGTGTTCAGTTATTAAAATAAGCATGAACACTTACCACGCTGCGTTTTGGTCCGATGATTCATCTTCTTCAGACGACGAATACTGTGACATGGGCATTCTAGTTTTTCTATTTCTTTGTTTGCCGGGTATGGTTCCCAATCAGAGGCAGCTGTCTATCGTTGTCTCTGATTGGGGATCATACTTAGGCAACCTTTTTCCCACCTTAGTTTGTGGGATCTTGTTTTTGGTACTGTGCTGTATGCCCTACTGAATGTTACGTTTTCGTTTGTATTTGTTTTGTTTCGGTGTTCCTTTAATAAATTTAAAATATACACCTACCACGCTGCACCTTGGTCCGATCCTTCCATCAACGAGCGTAACCGTCATGTTGAAACTACCAGGAGGAATTCTGATTGTTTGCCATTATTGAATATTGACTATCTTTATGATTTGATTTATGCATTATGGCATTTTATTTATTGTTTCTTCTTGGATTTTCATTCCAGCACACACTGAATACATTTAAACTCACCAAGAGTGATACTAACCAGCTCAGTGTCCTTCCTTCTACCAAACCATCTTAGTGTGGTTCACAGATTTCTTCTCCTGGCCTAACCAGTCATTCGAGTGCCCACACTCATTTTCAAAAATGTTTCTGTAACCATTACTGAGAATGTTTTTGATGTGTTCTGTTGGTTCTTCAGCTTTCAACATGACCACTTCCAGTTCTGATGCTTTTGATAAGTGCAAGTGACAAATAGGAGCAATTATAAATTAAAGTATTTTCAACCTTCTGGAGTAGATGTCTTTTCAACTTTCATCCAGAACCAAAAGTTAATGTGATTGTATGTCCAGAAAATACATATTTTTAACATAATTTGACTCTCAGGGAGATGATGACCATGCAGCACAACATTGTCTATATAGGCTACATTTTTACAGACTTTAACAAAAGTATGACTATGAGTGCAAGGGGTGGAAAATGCTATTTCTTATGTAACCATAAAGCAATGAATGAAGATGTCAACAAAGCATGCTAATCCTTATTCAGACTCCAATTACATTGAGCCTTACTGTACGCAGTTTAGGAAAGTTGCAACCGGCTATATTGTCAAGAATAATGCCACCAATTGAGACTACATTTCCTCCCCTCCAATTTCCGCTTCAAACACCTCCAATGGAGCATAACTCTGGAGAAAGTAGTGAGAATTTTTTTTTGCCGGGTGCAGCCAGGATCCAACCTTGTTAATTTGCGTTTCCAAAACCATATCATAAGCTAGGATTATTAACATTAAAACAGAGCATTTAGGATTGTAGTTCACATGGAACCAGCAGTCCTCCATTCCATCAGCTGAGAACCCAAGATGGGGACCCTTATATATGCTTCTGTCATGGTTATCGTCGGTGAAGGAGGACCAAAATGCAGCAGGACTGTGTTTGTTCATTTTGAACATTTATTAAATCAAAATGAACACAAAAACAACAAAACGAACTCACGATATACCGACAGTCTTCTCAGGCTCATACATGCTAGACAAGAAACAATCTCCCACAAAACCTACACCAAACAATTACCCATATATAGGACTCTCAATCAGAGGCAACGAGGAAACACCTGCCTCCAATTGAGAGTCCCAAACCCAATCAACCTAACATAGAAATACATCAACCAGACTACACTAACTGGCAGACTTGTTTACGCTGCTGTGCGTTTTTGTTGCCGATCTTACTTTGCTACCTAACGGTTTTTACTTTTTCATTACCGTATATTTTTTACTTTTTACCCTCACTCAACTTTTTTCATTCAACTTTCTTACCCCGGAGGTTTTATCTGGACATGGTTCGTCAGGACTTCAAACAGCCGAAGCTAAGTTACATTAACATGATGCCTTCTAATTGCAGTCGTTGTACTTATAATATACAGGAGAACGATCGCCTTACGGCAAGGATAGCTGTGCTGCAAGCCCAGCTTCAGACGCAATCGTTAGGCAAGGGTAATTTCAGTGTAGGAAAGGATAAAACAGCGTCTGTGCCACCAGCAAGTACAGATAGTAACGTTAGTATAAACCCCCTCGCACGGTCCCCGCAGCCGGACAACTTTCTCATGGCTTCTGGAGGGAAACGCTGTAGGAATGCTCAACCGGTGTCGCTTATTCAGCCGACAGAAACTTTCAACCGGTTCTCCCCATTAAGTGAGTCGGAGTCGGAGGCCGAGCCTTCGCTGGTCTCTACTCCTCCCGCTGTGGGGTCTGAGACGCCGACGGCTCCCACCATTAGCTCTGACAAATTGAAAACCCTAGTCATTGGCGACTCCATTACCCGCAGTATTAGACTTAAAACGAATCATCCAGCGATCATACACTGTTTACCAGGGGGCAGGGCTACCGACGTTAAGGCTAATCTAAAGACGGTGCTGGCTAAAGCTAAAACTGGCGAGTGTAGAGAGTGTAGAGATATTGTTATCCACGTCGGCACCAACGATGTTAGGATGAAACAGTCAGAGGTCACCAAGCGCAACATAGCTTCAGCGTGTAAATCAGCTAGAAAGATGTGTCGGCATCGAGTAATTGTCTCTGGCCCCCTCCCAGTTAGGGGGAGTGATGAGCTCTACAGCAGAGTCTCACAACTCAATCGCTGGATGAAAACGGTGTTCTGCCCCTCCCAAAAGATAGAATTTGTAGATAACTGGCCCTCTTTCTGGGACTCACCCACAAACAGGACCAAGCCTGGCCTGTTGAGGAGTGACGGACTCCATCCTAGCTGGAGGGGTGCTCTCATCTTATCTACGAACATAGACAGGGCTCTAACTCCTCTAGCTCCAGAATGAAATAGGGTGCAGGCCAGGCAGCAGGCTGTTAGCCAGCCTGCCAGCTTAGTGGAGTCTGCCATTAGCACAGTCAGCGTAGTCAGCTCAGCTTTCCCCATTGAGACCGTGTCCGTGCCTCGATCTAGGTTGGGCAAAATTAAAAATGGCGGTGTTCGCTTTAGTAATCTCACTAGTATAAAGACCTCCTCCATTCCTGCCATTATTGAAAGAGATTGTGATACTTCACATCTCAAAATTGGGTTACTTAATGTTAGATCCCTCACTTCCAAGGCAGTTATAGTCAATGAACTAATCACTGATCATAATCTTGATGTGATTGGCCTGACTGAAACATGGCTTAAGCCTGATGAATTTACTGTGTTAAATGAGGCCTCACCCCCTGGTTACACTAGTGACCATACCCCCCGTGCATCCAGCAAAGGCGGAGGTGTTGCTAACGTCTACGATAGCAAATTTCAATTTACAAAAAAAAAAACAATGACGTTTTCGTCTTTTGAGCTTCTAGTCATGAAATCTATGCAGCCTACTCACTCACTTTTTATAGCTACTGTTTACAGGCCTCCTGGGCCATATGCAGTGTTCCTCACTGAGTTCCCTGAATTCCTATCGGATCTTGTAGTCATACCAGATAATATTCAAATTTTTGGTGACTTTAACATTCACATGGAAAAGTCCACAGACCCACTCCAAAAGGCTTTCGGAGCCATCATCGACTCAGTGGGTTTTGTCCAACATGTCTCTGGACCTACTCACTGCCACAGTCATACTCTGGACCTAGTTTTGTCCCATGGAATAAATGTTGGATTATCGGACCACCATTTTATTGCGTTTACAATTGCAACAAATAATCTGCTCAGACCCCAACCAAGGAGCATTAAAAGTCGTGCTATAAATTCTCAGACAACCCAAAGATTCCTTGATGCCCTTCCAGACTCCCTCTGCCTACCCAAGGACGTCAGAAGACAAAAATCAGTTAACCACCTAACCGAGGAACTCAATTTAACCTTGCGCAATACCCTAGATGCAGTTGCACCCCTAAAAATTAAAAACATCTGTCATAAGAAACTAGCTCCCTGGTATACAGAAAATACACGAGCACTGAAGCAAGCTTCCAGAAAATTGGAACGGAAATGGCGCCACACCAAACTGGAAGTCTTCCGACTAGCTTGGAAAGACAGTACCGTGCAGTATCGAAGAGCCCTCACTGCTGCTCGATCATCCTATTTTTCCAACTTAATTGAGGAAAATAAGAACAATCCGAAATTTCTTTTTGATACTGTCGCAAAGCTAACTAAAAAGCAGCATTCGCAATTGGAGGATGGCTTTCACTTCAGCAGTAATACATTTATGAACTTCTTTGAGGAAAAGATCATGATCATTAGAAAGCAAATTACGGACTCCTCTTTAAATCTAGGTATTCCTCCAAAGCTCCATTGTCCTGAGTCTGCACAGGACCTTGGCTCAAGGGAGATACTAAAGTGTTTTAGTACTATATCTCTTGACACAATGATGAAAATAATCATGGCCTCCAAACCCTCAAGCTGCATACTGGACCCTATTCCAACTAAACTACTGAAAGAGCTGCTTCCTGTGCTTGGCCCTCCTATGTTGAACATAATAAACGGCTCTCTATCCACCGGATGTGTACCAAGCTCACTAAAAGTGGCAGTAATAAAGCCTCTCTTGAAAAAGCCGAATCTTGACCCAGAAATTATAAAAAACTATCGGCCTATATCGAATCTTCCATTCCTCTCAAAAATTTTAGAAAAAGCTGTTGCACAGCAACTCACTGCCTTCCTGAAGACAAACAATGTATACGAAACGCTTCAGTCTGGTTTTAGACCCCATCATAGCACTGAGACTGCACTTGTGAAGGTGGTAAATGACCTTTTAATGACGTCAGACCGAGGCTCTGCATCTGTCCTCGTGCTCCTAGATCTTAGTGCCGCTTTTGATACCATCGATCACCACATTCTTTTGGAGAGATTGGAAAGCCAAATTGGTCTACATGGACAAGTTCTGGCCTGGTTTAGATCTTATCTGTCGGAAAGATATCAGTTTGTCTCTGTGAATGGTTTGTCCTTTGACAAATCAATTGTAAATTTCGGTGTTCCTCAAGGTTCCGTTTTAGGACCACTATTGTTTTCACTATATATTTTACCTCTTGGGGATGTCATTCGAAAACATAATGTTAAATTTCACTGCTATGCGGACGACACACAGCTGTACATTTCAATGAAACATGGTGAAGCTCCAAAATTGCCCTCGCTAGAAGCCTGTGTTTCAGACATAAGGAAGTGGATGGCTGCAAACTTTCTACTTTTAAACTCGGACAAAACAGAGATGCTTGTTCTAGGTCCCAAGAAACAAAGAGATCTTCTGTTCAATCTGACAATTAATCTGGATGGTTGTACAGTCGTCTCAAATAAAACTGTGAAGAACCTCGGTGTTACTCTGGACCCTGATCTCTCTTTTGAAGAACATATCAAGACTGTTTCAAGGACAGATTTTTTTCCATCTACGTAACATTGCAAAAATCAGAAACTTTCTGTCCAAAAATGACGCAGAAAAATTAATCCATGCTTTTGTTACTTCTAGGCTGGACTACTGCAATGCTCTACTTTCCGGCTACCCGGATAAAGCACTAAACAAACTTCAGTTAGTGCTAAATACGGCTGCTAGAATCCTGACTAGAACCAAAAAATTTGATCATATTACTCCAGTGCTAGCCTCCCTACACTGGCTTCCTGTTAAGGCAAGGGCTGATTTCAAGGTTTTACTGCTAACCTACAAAGCATTACATGGGCTTGCACCTACCTATCTTTCCGATTTGGTCCTGCCGTACATACCTACACGTACGCTACGGTCATAAGACGCAGGCCTCCTAATTGTCCCTAGAATTTCTAAGCAAACGGCTGGAGGTAGGGCTTTCTCCTATAGAGCTCCATTTTTATGGAATGGTCTGCCTACCCATGTGAGAGACGCAGACTCAGTCTCAACCTTTAAGTCTTTACTGAAGACTTATCTCTTCAGTAGGTCCTATGATTAAGTGTAGTCTGGCCCAGGGGTGTGAAGGTGAACGGAAAGGCTGGAGCAACGAACCGCCCTTGCTGTCTCTGCCTTGCCGGTTCCCCTCTTTCCACTGGGATTCTCTGCCTCTAACCCTATTACAGGGGCTGAGTCACTGACTTACTGGTGTTCTTCCATGCCGTCCATGGGAGGGGTGCGTCACTTGAGTGGGTTGAGTCACTGACGTGGTCTTCCTGTCTGGGTTGGCGCCCCCCCTTGGGTTGTGCCATGGCGGAGATTTTGTGGGCTATACTCGGCCTTGTCTTCGGACGGTAAGTTGGTGGTTGTAGACATCCCTCTAGTGGTGTGGGGGCTGTGCTTTGGCAAAGTGGGTGGGGTTATATCCTGCCTGTTTGGCCCTGTCCGGGGGTATCATCGGATGGGGCCACAGTGTCTTCTGATCCCTCCTGTCTCAGCCTCCAGTATTTATGCTGCAGTAGTTTATGTGCCGGGGGGCTAGGGTCAGTCTGTTTCATCTGGAGTATTCTCTTGTCTTATCCGGTGTCCTGTGTGAATTTAAATATGCTCTCTCTAATTCTCTCTTTCTCTCTTTCTTTCTTTCTCTCTCTCGGAGGACCTGAGCCCTAGGACCATGCCTCGGGACTACCTGGCATGATGACTCCTTGCTGTCCCCAGTCCACCTGGCCATGCTGCTGCTCCAGTTTCAACTGTTCTGCCTGCGGCCACGGAACCCTGACCTGTTCACCGGACGTGCTTGTTGCACCCTCGACAACTACAATGATTATTATTATTTGACCATGCTGGTCATTTATGAACATTTTAACATCTTGACCATGTTCTGTTATAATATCCACCCGGCACAGCCAGAAGAGGACTGGCCACCCCTCATAGCCTGGTTCCTCTCTAGGTTTCTTCCTAGGTTTTTGGCCTTTCTAGGGAGTTTTTCCTAGGGAGTTTTTCCTAGCCACCGTGCCTTTTTCACATGCATTGCTTGCTGTTTGGGGTTTTAGGCTGGGTTTCTGTACAGCACTTTGAGATTTCAGCTGATATACGAAGGGCTATATAAATAAATTTGATTTGATTTGATTTACACATAGAAATACATCAACATAGACCATAACTCAAAACCCGGAAATAATAAATCAAACACCCTCCTAACTAACACACCACCCCGAACCACATAAAACAAATACCCTCTGCCACATCCTGACCAAACTAAAATGACAATTAACCCTTATACTGGCCAGGACGTGACAGCTTCCTTATATTCTCCAGAGCTAAGGTAGGGTAGTTTCATAATTAAACCTATTTGATTAGATATCACTAGTGTGTTCAATATTCCTCGATACCCCAACCTCACACTCTCTGCAATTCATACCTTGACAAATTATTAGGCAGCATGAAAGCAACAAAAAAAGTAAGTAGCTTCCCATCACATGATTTGGCATAAATGCAGTGAAACAGCTGTAACTTCTTAGCCTAGTCAATGAGATGCTCTTAAAAGCAGGGCATATTGTGCCATAAATGTATACACTACCGGTCAAAAGTTTTAGAGCACCTACTTATTCAAGGGTTTTTCTTTATTTTTACTATTTTCTACATTGTAGATTAATAGTGAATACATCAAAACTATGAAAAAAACACATATGGAATCATGTAGTAACCAAAAAAGTCATCTTGAGGAAGAGAGAGAAATGTGTACTAAAATCAAGTGCTACTGAAATGGAACAAGAAAATTACTCATTTTGAATTCAAAGAGAAAAACTAATTCCAATCCAAACGTTATTTTGAGAAACGATTTAATGATCATAATAGAACCAGTCAAATCTCTGGTCTCACCTTTTAGTGTGATGATGGCCAAGTAGGATGTCAAATATATTTCACCCTTTGCGTTGATGAAAGCTTTGCACACTCTTGGCATTCTCTCAGCCAGCTTCATGAGGTAGTCATCTGAATGCATTTCAATTAACATATGTGCCTTGTTAAAAGTGAATTTGTGGAATTTCTTTCCATCTTAATGCGTTTGAGCCAATCGGTTGTGTTGTGACAAGGTGGGGCCCTATTTGGTAAAAGACCATGTCCATATTATGGCAAGAACAGCTCAAATAAGCAAAGACAAAATGACAATCCATCATTACTTTAAGACATGAAGGTCAGACAATCCAGAAAATGTCAAGAACTTTTAAAGTTTCTTCAAGTGTAGTTGCAAAAACTATCAAACGCAATGATGAAACTGGCTCTCATGAGGACCGCCACAAGAATGGATGACCCAGTTATCTCTGCTGCAGAGGACAATGTAGAAATATTAAATATTTAGAAAAACCTTTGAATGAGTAGGCGTTCTAAAAATATGGACCGGTAGTGGTATGTCTGTTTGCATCAATGCCAGAATCATCTTACCTTGAAGCCGCACCTGTCTTCATTGAGCCGGAGGGTTTAAAGTTGTGTAATATTGTAAAAAGAACGCCCATTTGGCAAGGCAGAAAGTTAGGTGAGTTTTGCCAGGAAAGTTATGCAGTAACTGCGACAATTACAGTAATGAAAGACTAACTGGGACCTTATAAAATGTAATTGTGCAGCTTTAGCAAACTCCAAAATCTTGGCTTCAGAGTAGTCCTCATAGTGGCACAACCAGTCAACCTAAATAAAGTGACATGATTCAACAGTAGGCTATTTGGGATACAGTTCATCATAGTGTTTTAAACAATACAACTGCTCCAGACAAAATACATCCAAAATGGCACTTTATTTGCAACTTGACATAGAGACAAACTCAATCAACCTGGTCTCAGAGCATTTCATATTATTCTGTATGTAAATCTGAGACACTCCATTTTGTATGATACACTATATATACAAACATATGTGGACATTCAAATTAGTGGATTTGGCTTGTTCAGCCACACCCGTTGCTGACAGGTGTAAAAAATCAAGCACACAGCCATGCAATCTCCATAGACAAACATTGGCCATAGCATGGCCAAACTGGAGAACTCAGTGACTTTCAACGTGACACCATCCTAGGTTGCAGCACTCACTACAGATTTCCAAACTGCCTCTGGAAGCAACGTCAGCTCAAGAACTGTTGGTCGGGAGCTTCATGAAATGGGTTTGCAGATCAGCATGCGTAATGCCAAGCGTCGGCTGGAGTGGTGTAAAGCTCGTCACTATTGGACTCTGGAGCAGTGGAAATGCATTCTCTGGAGTGATTAATCATGTTTCACCATCTGGCAGTCCGACGGACGAATCTGGGTTTGGCGGATGCCAGGAGAGTGCTACCTGCCCTGGTGGAGGAGGAATAATGGACTGGGGCTGTTTTTCATGGTTCGGGCTAGGCCACTTAGTTCCAGTGAAGGGAAATCCTAACGCTACAGCATACAATGAAATTCTAGACGATTCTGTGCTTTCAACTTTGTGGTAACAGTTTGGGGAATGCCCCTTTCCTGTTTCAGCATGACAATGCCCCTGTGCACAAAGCAAGGTCAATATAGAAAATTGGTTTGTCAAGATTGGTGTGGAAGAACTTGACTGGACTGCACAGAGCCTTAACCTCAACCCCATAGAACACCTTTGGGATGAATTGGAACGCTGACTGGGAGCCAGGCCTAAAGGGCCCAACATCAGAGCCCAACCTCACTAATGCTATTGTGGCTGAATGGAAGTAAGTTCCCGCAGCAATGTTCCAATATTTGGGGCGGCAGGTAGCCTAGTGGTTAGAGTGTTGGACTAGTAACCGAAAGGTTGCAAGATTGAATCCCTGAGTTGACAAAGTAAAAATCTGTTGTTCTGCCCCTGAACAAGGCAGTTAACCCACTGTTCCTAGGCTGTCATTGAAAATAAGAATTTGTACTTAACTGACTTGTCTAGTAAAAAAATCTAATAGAAAGACTTATAATGTAGCAGCAAAGGGGGGACCAACTCAATATTAATGCCCTTGATTTTGGAATGACATATTAGACGAGCAGGTGTCCACACACTTTTGTTCGTGTTGTGTATGATATACCAATAAAAAAAAATGTTTGCTAAGAATGTTCCAAAGACAAACCTCTACCCTGCACCATTCCCAGAAAGTTGGGGGAAGGTTGTATCTAAAATCACCATAGGACAACCAGGCTCTAAAATGTACTACAGTATTTAATCCTTGGTTGGCAAATATAGCCCCAAGTTACGGAGTTTGCTACCAATGATGAATGTAAACTAAGCCAGAACATGACGTCAATAAAATATGTCAATGTACTCGAGAGGTATGATTGATAAATTCATTGTAGCGTGATCAATACATTGGCCATAGTGACTGCTCATATTTCTGTGTTGTAGCTTGGCTGACAAAACTCACATAGTACACAGCAAGGGAGAGCTGATGTGTTTTTCATTTTACCTGACGCACACATGCGGAACAGCCCACTGGGCACAAACTGATTGAATCAACGTTGTTTCAACATCATTTTTCAACGTTTTGTGAAGTGGAAACTACAATTTGGATTTGAAAAAAAAAACAACGTAAACTGATGTTATGAGGGTGAAATTTCAACCACAGGATCATTTCATCATCAAATCAAATTTTATTTGTCACATGCTTCATAGACAACAGGTGTAGACTAACAGTGCTAACTGATGGGTCATTTTCCAATGCAGAAAAAAAAGCAATACTGAGACGAGGAATAAATACACTGTGAATAATGAATAACGAATAACGATAAAAACATCTCTACATACAGGGAGTACCAGTACTGAGTTGATGTGCTGAGTATGAGGTTATTGAGGTAGCTGTATACTGTACATATAGTAGGGGTAAAGTTTCTAGACAACAGAATAGATAAGACGGTAGCAGCAGTGTGTGTGTGTGTGTGTGGCATCAGAATGCATGCATGCGCTTGCTATGTGTGTGTGGGCATATGTAGTGTGTGTATGTCTACAGTGCATTCCGAAAATATTCAGACCCCTTGACTTTCTCCACATTTTGTTACGTTACAGCCATATTCTAAAATGTATTAAATAGTTTTCCCCCCTTATCAATCTACACACAACACCCCATAATGACAAAGCAAAAACGTTTTTTGTTAACATTTTTGCAAATGTATAAAAAAATGTACAACTGAAATATCACATTTACATAAGTATAAAGCCTCGAGTCTTCTTGGGTATGTCGCTACAAGCTTGGCACACCTGTATTTGGGGAGTTTCTCCCATTCTTCTCTGAGATCCTCTCAAGCTCTGTCAGGTTGGATGGGGAGCGTCGCTTCACAGCTATTTTCAGGTCTCTCCAGAGATGTTAGATCGGGTTCAAGTCCTGGCTGGGCCACTCAAGGACATTCAGAGACATGTCCCGAAGCCACTCCTGTGTTGTCTTGGCTGTGTGCTTAGAGTTGTTGTCCTGTTTGAGGTCCTGAGCGCTCTGGAGCAGGTTTTCATCAAGGATCGCTCTGTATTTTGCTCCGTTCTTCTTTCCTTCCATCCTGACTAGTCTCTCTGCCGATCAAAAACATGCCCACAGCGTGATGCTACCACCACCATGCTTCACCGTAGCGATGGTGCTACTGTAGGTTTCCTCCAGAGGGGACGCTTGGCATTCAGGCCAAAGAGTTCAATCTTGGTTTCATCAGACCAGAGAATATTGTTTCTCAATGTCTGAGAGTCTTTAGATGCCTTTTGGCAAACTCCAAGCGTGATGTCATGTGCCTTTTACTGAGGAGTGGCTTCCGTCTGGCCACTCTATCATATACTTAAAAGCCTGATTGGTGGAGTGCTGCAGAGATGGTTGTCCTTCTGGAAGGTTCTCCCATCTCCACAGAGGAACTTTGGAGCTCTCTGTGTCCATCGGGTTCTTCGTCACATCCCTGACCAAGGCCCTTCTACCCCTATTGTGTGTAGATTAGGGGGTATTGTTTGTAGATTGATGATTTAAAAATATATATATATATTTAATCAATTTCAGAATAAGGCTGTAACAGCAAAATGTGGGAAAAGTCAAGGGGTCTGAATATTTTCAGAATATTGGGGTGTCAGTGTAATTATGTGTGAGGGTGTGGTTAGAGTCCAGTGTGTGAGCGCATAGAGTCAGTGTCAATGGAGGTCATCTGGGTAGCCATTTGATTAGCTACGGTATTTAGCAGTCTTGTTTAGCATTGTTATTGCTTGGGGGCAGAAGCTGTTCAGGGTCCTGTTACTTCCAGACTTGTTGCACTGGTACTGGTTGCCTTGTGGTAGCAAAGAGAACAATCTGTGGCTTAGGTGGCTGGAGTCTTTGAAAAAATGTTGGGCCTTCCTCTGAACGCGTAGAGATTGAATGTGAATGTGAATGTGTAGAGATTATGGATGGCAGGGAGCTCGGCCCCAGTGATGTACAGGGGCAGAGCTAATTGTAACCAAATTTCAACAAAGACAAAGCTTGTATAATATATGCTGAATTAGATTTTCAACGTTATATCCTCTATTAGAAAACAACAATAGGCTGGGCAGCACCTCCTACTGGAGAATTGATCTATCTACAGCTAACCTTTAGTCTTTGATCCAAGGTTTTAACCAAGCCCAGCACTGCTTAACTATAATATTTATGACTGACTATTACCAATGTGATATCATGAGAATGATTGTTGAGAGATCTCCACTTGAAAACTAAATAGATTCACTATTACTACTAGAAAGAGGAGGAAGGGAAGCGCTACTAAGGTACACAATAGTAAATGTTGGTAGACAGAAGGTGCTCTTTGGTAAAAGGGTTGAGTTGGTCTTCAAAAAGAAAGGAGGACCAAGGCACTCTTCATATAATTGATTAAAATGCCTTTATTAGTATGGCATGTTCAATAGAAACAATGTTTATAAAAAACCGACGCGTTTCGGCTGTATGGCCTTCATCAGGGTGTACAAAGAAATAATACAATGTTCTCTGTTTAACAGCTTTTCCAATTAACCAAGCAGTGATGAGGATGATCACCCCAGACATTCAGAGGCCAGCTCCTCCCAAGATTTTTTAGATCAGGAAGAGGAGTCACGCAGGTACCTCAACAAGAGAGGGAGAGGACAAGGAAGAGGCCAACACGGAGGGGGAGGAAGAAATCAAGACTACCCAACCACACGGAGCAGGACCAGAACAAGGCTGTGATCAACATTTCTGGAGAACCCCTTTCTGATGATTGCGTAAGGGTATTGTCTAAAGGACTGTCCTTTGCCCCCACATACTCAACTAATGAATTTAATACAAAGATTTACCTATTTCGTTTCTACAGGAATCTACATCTGAAGGCCTGGTATAAGCAAAACATCTCTCCAACTACAGACGCCAGTGTCTCAGGTCAGGCAGTGTCTGTTCCCTCAAAAACACCTTTTAAGCCCAAGTCCACCTTTTGTCCCATTGTCCAGAATGCCACACTAAATACATTTGCCAAGAAGGTGAATTTTGATGTGGAGAATCTGTTTAAGGGTAAAATTGACTCCAATCAATCACGACGTAACCTTTCTAAGATAGAGAGGGATGCAGTTGAATCATTGTCCAAAAATGAACGGGTTGTGGTTAAAAAAGCAGACAAAGGTGGCGCTACAGTAGTGTGGAGTAAAGACAAATATGTGACAGAAGCCTACCGTCAATTAGACAATGATGAATTCTACCAATCTCTTAGCTTCAACCCTACAGAGAACCTAAAAATTGAGTTGAAAGGGATCCTCACAGAAGCTAAGGAGAATGGCTACATTTCAGACAATGAGTTCAAATTTATTTTCAATGGCAGTCCACATATGGCTTCTTTTTACCTTCTTCCAAAAGTCCACAAAAATCTTGAAAATCCCCCAGGCAGGCCAGTCATTAGTGGTAATGAAAGTCTGACAGAACCCATCTCTAAGTACATTGATTACTTTATTAAGCCTTTTCTGACTTCACTCCCAGCCTATCTTCAAGATACCACAGATGTGTTGAACAAAATTAAGGAATTGAATAATATAGGTACAGCTTCCTTTTTAGTCACCATGGATGTGGAGTCTCTTTACACCACCATTGAACATGAACAAGGTTTGGCAGCTATGCACCATTTCTTGAGTACCCGACCTGAAACTGAGATGCCTCCTACAGAATTCATTGTCTCACTGACTGAATGGACTCTTAATCATAACATCTTTATCTTTCAGGACCGTATTTTTAAACAGGTCAAAGGATGTGCCATGGGAGCTTGCTATAGCCCTTCCTATGCTGGTTTGTACTTAGGTAAATGGGAAAATGACTTCATTTTGGATCCTTCTAATAACCATTTCTTTGACCGGATTATATGGTGGGGACGCTATATTGATGATGTTTGCCTTTTTTGGTCCGGCTCAGAAGATGAACTTATTTCCTTCCACCAATACCTTAACAGCATTAACCCTAACATCAAACTAACTATGGAGTATAGCAAGGATAACATTCATTTTTTGGACCTCGACATCAGTAAAAATGACAAAGGTTGTTTGCACACATCAATCTTTAGGAAGCCTACAGATGGGAATACCATTCTGAGGGCAGACAGCTTTCACCCCAAAAGGCTAAAAGAGAATATTCCATATGGCCAATTCCAAAGAGTCCGCAGAATTTGCGATCAGGAAACAGACAATAGTGTCAAATCTGCTGAATTGGAGAATCGTTTCTTGAATCGGGGCTACAGCGTCCAGGTCCTGAAAGATGCAGGTATAAGGGCTTGACAGAGAGAACTTGTTGCGAAGGGGAGTGCCTCGTGAAGCATCAGAGAGAGTGTATTTTGTTACAAAATACAGCACTGAAGCAGAGAACATTAAAAGAATGATTAAAAATAATTGGGGAATCATCCAAAGTGATATGCTACTACGCCAAGTCTTTCCTGAGCCACCAGTCATAAGATTTAAGAGATGACCTACCCTAAAGAACAAATTAGTCCACAGTTATCTTCCGGGTGACTCTCAAAAAACTTGGCTTGGCCACAAACCCAAGGGCTCTTTTAAATGTAACCAGTGCAACCATTGCAGAAATATTGCACAGAAAAAGTATTTTGTTGATACAGCTTCCAAAATGGAGTATTACGTCAAGCATTTCATTAACTGCAAAACCACTAATGTCATCTATAGATTGGAATGTCCACAGTGCAAGGTGTTCTACATTGGACGGACAAAGAGACGCCTTCAAGATCGCCTAGCGGAACACAAGTACGCCATACGGGTAGGCAATGAAGACTACCCCATGGCAAGGCACTACAAGTCCTTACACCATGGCAACCCTGCCTCCCTACAAGCTATGGGTATTGATCATATCCCGGCCTCTATTAGAAAATGGGACCGTCTTAAACAGTTAAACCAAATGGAAAGTTTTTGGATTTACAAACTACAGGCCACTAAATACCCGGGTTTAAATGAAGATATGGATTTCTCCCCCTTCCTGTAGGGTTGTGATGGGTACATTTGCTGTCATCTAGTGGATATTTTGCTCAATTGCCCTCAGCTATGTTTAGACTCTTGTTGTTCATGTTTTGCTGTGTTCTAGTGTACTGTGGAATATATTGCTTCCTTATTCTTGACACTTCGCCCAGACATATTTAAGGTTAGAACTACCTTTCTAAGTGTTCTGATACTTCTAGTTAGGAGTTACATTTTTATGATAACATAGCTACAGAATTTCACTTTAAAGTGTGTATACTATTGCTTACTAGGTGTGTCCAATCAATTTTAACCACTCCCCCTTCAAATTAGGGTTAATTGGAAAAGCTGTTAAACAGAGAACATTGTATTATTTCTTTGTACACCCTGATGAAGGCCATACAGCCGAAACGCGTCGTTTTTTTATAAACATTGTTTCTATTGAACATGCCATACTAATAAAGGCATTTTAAGAAATTATATGAAGAGTGCCTTGGTCCTCCTTTCTTTTTGAAGATTCACTATTACTATCAAAGGAATTCCAAAGGGTATATTTAAAAGAGAACACTTTCTCAATCATCAATGATGCTATTTAGGCATATGTCGCAGTTGCAAAGTCATCAACAGCAGTTGTTTGAATTCAACCCAGAATTCAACTACAAACAGACAATACAATAGGCTTAAGGTTTCAAGCTCTTGTTGATTACAACTGTAACTGACTTTTGCTGTCATTTTGAGTGAATGAATATAGGTTGTAATCTCATTGATCAATGTCTCAACAAAATATGACCCAATTATCCACGTTGAAATGACTGACGTATAATGCGTAGTGGGAGGAAATATGCACAGACACCTGTTCGAGCCATGAATCTCTCTTGTGAGGGTCTTCCACTGAAGAGTATGCTGGTGGAGTACAGTACACAAGGGAGACTTGTGACCACAAAGCCAGATAACATGCAGGAGTTTAAGGATCAGATAAAATACTGTCAGTTATTGGCAAGTAGATAAAGGCAGTAGATAGATGGGTTACCTCAGTTGACTACTCAGTTGACTACTAGCTGACTTGTGTTGAAAAACAAGGTGTACAGAATGTATGTACATTGATACTGCACTGAGAATGTAAAAGCAGATATTTGATAAAAAAATGTGTGTTGAATTTTGAATGTCGCGCCAGAAAACGTGCTAATTTGTGACTGGTTACAGGATCCTAGGCATTTGACGTTAGTTACTAAAGATCTTCTTCTGTCTTCTTGGATATGTGAACTTTCAGGTGCCATCATTACAAACTCATATATGAATAAAAATATGAAATGATAAGACTAGTTTGCCACGTAGAAAGCACTGAGCTACAGTATATAGGGAGAAAGAAAATACAGGATACTTCCAAGCTAGCCATGATTGGCATGGAGGGGCTAGACATGCCGACAGATGAGTCCTGATTGGTCTGTCATGTCATGTAACAGTACGCATGCTACCCAGGTCAGTATATATATATATATATATATATATATATATATATATATAATGTCAGTTCTGAAATGATTGGCACCCTTGATAAAGATGACTGTATAAAATTAATAATACAAATACTGAGCTATAGTATGCTTAAAAATTGGGAAATTATATTAATGTATACTAATACAATTGCTCAGAGATACAGACTGAGCTTAATTAACAAGTAATACTTTTTTCTCAGAAAGATAGGAGTCAATTATTGGCACCAGTGTTTTCAATACCTTTCAATACCTCACCTTGTGAGGATAATAATGTCACTGAGCCTTTTTGTTTAATGAGATTGGAGAACACATTGGGATCTTTAACCATTTCTCCGTACAGAACGTTTAGAGATCCGTGAAATCCTTCATCTGTGCTTATGGAATGTTCTCTACAAATCAAACCAAAGGTTTTCAATGGGGTTCAAGTCCGGAGAAGGAAATGGCCACAGCAAGATGTTGATTTTGTGGTCAATTAACCGTTTCTTTGTGGATTTTGATGTTTGTTTTTGCTGAGAGATAACTTTCTTTCGACATAGAACCCAATGATGGTGCGCATGGTGTGGTAAACCGTGGGGTGTTGGGTTGAGCGTGCAGAGATTGACACAGAGACAGGGAGGTTTTAGTCCGCAAAAACAACTTTACTAGGACAGAAAACAAACATAACAAAGAAAATCACTTAGGTTTGGCGCGGTCCTTCTCCTCTACTTTTGCTTGGTGTCGGTCTCTCCCCGTTCTCTCTCGCGGTGTGCCACAGTGCTCCTTTTATTTGGCCTCCACAGCTGGTTGGCACTTCCCCTAATTACCTCCGTGTCGGGCTGCCCAGATCCCATATTCCCAGGAGAGACAGCCAATGTTGCCTCACGTACCTCCCCTCTATTACCCCCCCCCCCCCCTTTAGCCCTGACTGGGAGGGAGGCATGCTCAGGTCTAGGTTTGCATCCCTCCTGGAGAGGGCGTCCGCATTGCCGTTCTGGGCCCCCGACCTGTGGATGACAGAGAAAGAGAATCGCTGTATGGACAGGAACCAGCAGGTGACACGGTCATTCGTGTCCTTACCTCTTGCCATCCACACAAGGGGGGCATGGTCAGTGATCAGGGTGAACTTCCTCCCGAGGAGGTATTACTTGAGGGTGTCCAGTGCCCACTTCACGGCGAAGCACTCCTTCTCGACAATCGAGTGTTTCTTCTCCCTTGGGAGAAGCTTCCTGCTGAAATACATGATTGAGTGCTCCTCGCCTTTTACATTTCTCCTCCCGATCTGATATCCCAGGTACTCCACCTTAGCATAGGCCAGCTTGCACTTGTGGGGGTTCGCGGTCAGACCTGCATCCCTAAGCGCATCAACCACGACCTGTAACCTACAAAATGTGACTCCCAACTGTCACTGTGCACAATTATGTCATCCAGATAAGCAGCTGTGTACTCACTGTGCGGGCCACGGGCCACGAGTCGCTGAAAGGATGCTGGTGCCCCGTGGAGCCCGAAAGGCAGAACCCAGTAGTGGTATAGCCCCCCCCCCCCCACCCCCGGGTGGAGAAGGCAGTCTTCTCTCGGGAGGCCGCTGCCAGTGGCACCTGCCAGTACCCCTTCATCAGGTCCAAGGTGCTGACGTATCTCGCCATCCCCAAGCGGTCGATCACTTTGTCCACCCGGGGAATGGGGTAGCCATCGAACTTACTGACCTCGTTCAGGCCCCGGAAGTCATTACAGAAGTGGACGGTTCCGTCCGGTTTCGGAACCAGCACTATGGGGCTAGACCACTCACTGTGTGTCTCCTCCAGTACCTCCATTTCTAGCATTGTCGTCACTTCCCACTGGACCACCACCCTCCGGGCTTCTGGGATCCGGTATGGCCATTTGAACACTTTTTCTCCCGGACGTGTGTGGATATGATGTTCCACCAAATCCGTGCGCCCTGGTACCATGGAGAACACGGCCGTATTCTGTTGGACCAACTCTCTGAGCTCTTGTCATTGGGTCGGGCTGAGGTCTTCCCCCATTGCAACTTCAACCGAGGGTGGGCCCTGCTGTGGCCAGGTCCACGTTACGCACAGAGCCTTGTGTGCGTGCCATTTCTTCAGTAAGTTCACATGGTAAAGCTGGAGGGGTTTTCTCCGCCCTGGTTGGCAGACCTTATAGTTGACATCACCTACCCGCTCAACGATGTCGTAGGGCCTATGCCACGTAGCCAGGAATTTACTCTCCGTTGTAGGGATCAGCACCAAGACCTTCTCACCTGGTTGGAACTCTCGTGGTTGGGCCCCCCAGTTGTAGACCCGCTCCTGGGCACATTGCGCCTGGGTCATGTGCTCTCTCACCACTGGCCAAATCGCCATCATCCTCTCCCTCATCTCCTCCACATGTTCTACTACGCTGCGAAAGGGGGGTCGGCTGCTCTTCCCAGAGCTCCTTGGCTAGTTCCAGCAGCCCGCGGGGCCGATGGCCATACAGAAGCTCAAAGGGGGAGAACCCCGTGGATGCTTGGGGTACCTCGCGCACTGAAAACATCAGGTGGGGCAGCAGCTGGTCCCTGTTCCTCCCATCTCTCTCGATGACCTTCTTCAGCATCTGTTTTAGGGTCTTATTGAAGCGTTTTACCAGCCCGTCCATTTGTGGATGGTACACACTGGTCCTCATCTGTTTTATTCATAACAGATTGCAGACATCTTTCATCACACGAGACATGAACTCGGTGCCCTGGGCCGTCAGGATTTCCCGCTGAATACCCACCGGCTAAATAAATGGAAGAGCTCCCGTGCGATACCTTTTGCTGCCGCCATGCGTAGCGGGATTGCCTCAGGGTACCGGGTGGCATAATCCACGATTATCAGGATGTATTAGTGTCCCCTCGCGGTCTTCACCAATGGACCCACCAGATCCATTGCCACCCGCTCGAATGGCACGCCTATAATGGGCACCCTCGGAGCTGTGATCTGGCACTCTGGGCAACTACGGCAGTAGTCCTCCACGGCGCGCTTGACTCCGTGCACGTTTAACCGGTTCCCGATCCACTCCCTGGTTTTCTCCATCCCCAGGTGTGCCCCAAGCAGGTGGTTGTGGGCAAGCTGCAACACAGTCCTAACATACTGGCTGGGTATGAGTAACAAGTATTTTGTCTCCACATTATGCTTTACTACCTGATACAATAAATTATGCTTGATTGCAAAGTGGGGGTAGTGCCAATCACTTACCCCAGGTAACAGTACGCCATCCACCGCAATCACCTTGCCTCTAGCGTTCTGGAGATTGGGGTCTTCTAACTGGGCCGTCCCGAACTGACCCATGAGGTTTCCCATGTCGGGAGGTCCGTCTAGGGCCTCCACCTCCATAAAGGGGAGCCTGAGGTCTTCCTTTCACGGTGGCTCGCTTGCCGGAGCGGGGTCGTCTCCCTCCTCCGGGTCCGACTTGGGTCTGGACACCTCTCGTGGCGGGGGTTGGGTTGCACAGGCCACCGTCCTTTTTCCTTTTCGTCCTACCTCCCGTGCGCACCTCCCCAGGTTCCTCCTCCACAGTGCCTGGAAGAGAGGGCAGTCTCGACCGAGGGAATGGACACGGGTAGGATAGGAACAGGTTCCACGCACATCTGGCACTCCCTCCTTGAGTTGGTTATCCTCACTGGCACTGTTGGGTACCTCTTCGTGTCCCCGTGTACACAGGACACTGTCACCTCCCTGTCCCTCGGTTCCTCCTTCCCCTCTCGTGTGAGCCACTGCAGGTGGGCCAGGTCACCATGCTGCCGGAGTCCAGCAGAGTGATGGTGTCGATGCCATCGATCCGTACAGGAACCATCGGAGGGGCCATCTCAGTATGCGCCCAACAGGATGTGACATAACTCGTCACCCGGATTACCCCAGAGCTGGGGGATGCGGAGGGCGTGGCCTCCTCCCGGCCGGGACAGCTCCATGCGAGGTGCCCCGGCTCACCGGACTCATAGCAGCGTCTCTGATCTGGGTCCAGCAGCCGCCGCCGTCGTCGGTTTGGGTCACCCTCCCACTTCAGCTTCGGCTGGTTTCGTCCGGGCCCCCTTCAGCCCCTCGTCTCTCTTTATGTTGTTCATCCCCCTCGCCGCGTCTCCTCTCTCCGCTCGGGCCCCTCTCAGCAGGTCCTGGGTGTTCTGGTGAATTTTCGGTCAGCAATTCCTCCAGGCTCTGGGGGTTCTGCATGCTCACCGTCTTCTTCATCTTGTATGGCAGGGCCCGAAGTTATTTATCCAGGACGAGCTTGTCTAACATCGGGAGGGACAGTACGTCCGTCAGTAGCCAGCCCTTGGTCAGGTGCACCAGGTTGCTCATCTGAGCACAGGGGGGAAAGGGTGGGGTCAAAGGCCCAGTCATGGACCAGTTGTGCATGGCGTGCGAGATTGAACCCATAACTGCTCAGGATCTCCCGTTTGAGTCCCTCATAATTCACAGCCTGGTGAGTGTTCAAATCAAAGTAGGTCTTCTGGGCCTTCCTAGAGAGGTAGGGTGCCAATAGGCTGGCCCACTTGGGCTTGGGCCATCCTTCCCTCTGTGCCGTCCTCTCGAAGGTGCACAAATACGACTCCACGTCATCTTCCTCCCTTAACTGAACCAGGAACTGATTCGGGCCAGACTCCTGAGCCCTCCCAACCTTCAACTGGGCTACCTCCGCTACCAGTCTGCGGTTTTGTTGATGCTGCTCCTCCAGTGCTTGCTCCTGGAGAACCTGTTGCTTCTGCTGGCTGAGGATGAACTGAGCCACAAGCTCCTCCGTGGTAATCTCAGTACGCTCGACCCCCCCCCCCCCGGCACCCAAAGCTACTGAGATGCCCGCATTCTCCACCATATGTGCTAAACCGTAGGCTGTTGGGTTGAGCGTGCAGAGATTGACACAGAGACAGGGAGGTTTTAGTCTGCAAAAACAACTTTAATAAGACAGAAAACAAACATAACAAAGAAAATCATAGGTTGGGCGCGGGCCTTCTCTACTTTTGCTTTGTGTCTGCCTCTCACCGTTCTCTCTCGCGGTGTGCCACAGTGCTCCTTTTATTTGGCCTCCACGGCTGATTGGCACTTTCCCCTAATTACCTCCACTTGGTGCTGTCCGTGTCGGGGTGCCCAGCTCCCGTATCCCCAGCAGAAGGAGCCAACGTCGCCTCACGTAGCCCCCCTCTATTACCATCCCCCGGGGTAGACCTCCTGGGATACCACAATGGACAAAGAGGTCTATTTTCATGTAATCTGACCATAGCAAAGGTTCCAGTCTAAATTACAATGCCATTTAGGAAACACCAGACATTTACATTTGTAGGATGACATGAAAATGTAGCTCTTTGGCCACGCATACAAGTGATGAGTTTTAGCCAAACAATTAAGTTGTTCTAATAACATTATTTATTTTGAAGGACTTTTGAAGTATCTCATTTGAACAGCTTACACTAAACAAAACTATAAACGCAACATGCAACAATATAAAATATTTTACTGAATTACAGTTCATAAAAGGAAATCACTCAATTGAAATAAATGAATTAGGCCCCAGTATATGGATTTCACATGGCTGGGAAAACCATTATGTATTTGTTGGTCACAGATAACTTAAGAAAAAATGATGTAGGGGCATTCACAAATCCACTCAGTATCTGGTGTGACCACCATTTACCTCAAGCAGCACGAGACATCCCCTTTGCATAGAGTTGATCAGGCTGTTGATTGTGGATGTGCAAAGTTGCTGGATTTTGACAGGAACTGGAACCCACTCTCATACACATTGATCCAGAGCATCCAAAACATGCTCAATGGGTGACTTGTCTTGTGAGTATGCAGGCCATGGAAAAACTGGGAAAGGTTCAGCTTTCAAGAATTGTGTAGAGATCCTTGCGACATTGGGCCATGCATTATCATGCTGAAACATGAGGTGATGGAGGCCAATGAATGGCATGAAAATGGGCTTCAGGATCTCGTCATGGTACTCTGCGCATTCAAATTGATATAAAGAAAATACATTGTGTTCATTGTCCATAGCTTATGCATGCCCATACCATAACCCAACCGCCACCATGGGGCACTGTTCACAATGTTGAAATCAGCAAACACCTCACCCATATGAACGTTGTATCAGAGAATTTGGCTGTACGCCCACCGGCCTCAAAGCCCTTTATTACAGACATAAATTCTGATTGGCTGGGCCTGGCTCCCTAATGGATGGGCCTGTGCCCTCCTAGGCCCACCCATGGCTTTGTCCCTACCCATCAGGTGAAATCCATAGATTTGGGCCGAATGCATTTATTTATATTTGTATGAACTGTAACACAGTAAAATCGTTGACATTTTTGCATGTTTCATTGATATTCTTGTTCAGTATATATACAACGAGCAAATGAATCATGCGGTTTATATGTGGCTGTTAATTCTGTGTTTGTGTGTAATCAGGGGTGTATTCATTCGCCGTATCTGTTGAAAAACCTTTCTTAATCTGAAGCAAATGGACCTAAACGAGGATATACATACCTGAACCTATCGATTTTACATTGAGCTGGGTGAATGGAATATAAATGACAGTTATCCAATAAGCTGTAACAGAACTAAGGCCATGCTCTTAAAAACATTTTTGTCCTCCCTCATCTTAAATGGCACCGACCGCCACTGTGTGCCCAGTGAGAGAACACGTGCACAGACACCTGTGCGAGCCATGAATCTCTGTTGTGCGCGTGTTCCACTGAAGAGTATGCTGGTGGAGTACAGTACTCATGAGGGAGACTCGTCACCACAAAGACAAATGACGCTCAGGAGATCAAGGACCAGATAAAATACTAATGTCATTGATTGGCATGTAGATAAAGGCAGGAGATAGATGGGTCACCTCAGATGAATACTCATAGCTTACTTGTGTTGAAAAGCAAGGTGTACACGTCACTGTGAATTTGAACACATATCTTTGATTGAAGGTTAGTTTTCATTTTAATGCCACACCTGAAAATTAGCCAATTTGTGATTGGTTACTGGATCCTGGGCGTTTGACCCTAGTTCCTAAAGATTAATACACCCCTGATTACCGCACCACTCTCTGAGAGCCTTGGGCTTGCGGGCGGGGCAGTTGAGAGCCCTGGGGTTGCGGGCGGTGCAGTTGCCATACCAGGCGGTGATACAGCCAGACAGGATGCTCTCAATTGTGCATCTGTAAAAGCTAGAGGCCTCTATCCCCTATGTCAGGAATAATTTACCTGCTCTGAGAAACAAGCCCTTAGATCTCCAGAATGCCACCTCTATAGTCATCTACGCAGCGGACAAGAGAGACACTGTTACTGTACAAGACTACACTGTCTGTAAGACTGAAGTACTCAGGCAACTGAATGATCAGACTTTCTATAAGACACTCCATACAAACCCCACAAAACAGCATTAGGCTGTAATGAACAGACTACTGGTGCTTAAAAACAGCTCCATGTCGGTAACCTGCAGTCCCTAAAATACAGTTTAATTATCTAAATCCCCAGAGGGACAGTACAAATCTTTGCGATATCAGACGAGGTTTGGCAGAAGGAATGAAGATCTCTGCTTGGCTTCAAACGCCCTGATTGATAAATATACCTCTATGTGTTGTGACAGTTTTGTTTACCAAAGACCTCACCATTAGACATTAGTTAAACTTCTTCCCACTACTAAAAATGACTCCACACAACATTATTGTCCAAATAATCCGTGCAGACAATGTTTCCACTTCGACAATCAGAACGATAAAAGACTGTAATAATTGTTTTCTGTATATTGAATGCATTTACAGAAATTACCTTAACAGGACAAACATTGTAGATTAGAACGGTAAATGTAGTACTGGTGATAATGGTGTGCCATCCCCATGGCCTCCACAATGGATTAGTCAACTGAGACAGGGTTGAATCAGACGGGTGTCATGTGTGCCATACATATTTGCGACTGCTCAACAACAAAAAATCTTGGTCGACCAACAATCGACCAGTCAACTAACTCAATGGGGTCAGCCCTAGTTGCACAGGTGACATGCTGGTAGAAATGAGGTGAAACGGATTTCAGTTTTTACTGCTTTAATAAAATCACCGGCCACTAGGAGCGTCGCCTGTGATCATAAGCATAAGGTTAGACAAAATCTTAGGAGTAAACTATATTTTAGGATTGTAGTAAGCAAATGTACGCATATTTTCATGCATGCTTGTACATAGTACATATGCAAGGCATCATATACCCTGATGCAGCTCGCTCTGCTACAGTAATTTTAGCTGAGCGTGACTCATATCTGCCACCCAAATCTATGGCCCAAATGCTGTGGGCCTCCACATGCGCTGTCGAGTAACATGATATCCTTTGCTACTATTATGGCGTTAGTCTGTCGTCAGCTAAACAGTACTGGGTCTTTCAGTAAGCATATATTCACAGAAGTACAGTCTCATTTTATATTGATACTACTTCCTATCCCTAAACTTTCTTCCTCAGATTTCAAGTAATCACCTTGGACCTTAGTGGGGACGTTGTATAGCTGTGCGATGACCAATCAAGGCACACTATAGCTTTCAGCCATGTTGGATGGGCCGTTGATACTGGCATTACCTAGAATGCGGTGGGTTTGGTAAACACCCACATCGCGATCAGCTGATGGTTGATCAAGTGTTCATTGCTTCTAATGGAAATGTCTGTTAGAGAACTTATTTCAGACACTTTTTTACAGACTTATTCTAGTGTCTATGGGGTCTATTTCTCAAGTATATTCTACTCTCATGGCATACCGGCATATACCATTAGACCTAAGCTTTAGCTCAGGTAGACTATATGTATGTTTTAAATGATCATGTCACTCTCACTGTGCACGCTGCAGATGCATCAGCTACTGCTGAGCAGTATCAGTAGGACTATTTGGGTGGTAACCTAGCAAAAGTTTAGGTGCGGTTTGGGGGGATTTGTTTGGATAGTGTATGTACTGCCTGCTCTTCTCTCTGCACAATGTCTTCTGTTATATAACCATTAATGCCTTTTTATATTACAATTTCAGTCAGGAAAACTCAGCCTTTTCTTATCATGTTCTGATAGCAGCGATTCAGTTCATGTTGGGCGTCAGGACCCTTCGTTGTGTAACATTATGCTTTTCCAGAGGCGGTACTTATGATGGCTTTTATGGGTTCTTCAGTCTGAAATACAGTAAATGTTCCTTCCCTTTAGTCTTGCACCATGTTATGTTTCCATAATGGAAACTCACATTTTAGCCATACTCTCATACACCCGTAGATGAAATAAATAGCATGGAACATCAGTTGTCATCACCATAACTAACACTGCTTTGTCCTCTCTTTCATGTTGTGCTGCTTGCATGCTGAGCACGGGCGGCACATGGCGAATCTCTGTTCAACATTGATGCTGGTAACCAATGACTAGATACTGGAACTAATCACAGCTCTGGTTCCTTCGACAGCACTGCGGACTAGCTCTGAGCTATGGGCTGCCCAATTCCACATCGACGCTGCTACTGTTTCTCATGGGCCAATGATCCTCTGCTGCTACAACATTACACATGATTGATTCTGAGATAGTGGAACCTGCATGAGTTCCTGCAGTATTGCTGTATGATCATGCTTGTGTCAGCCCCGTGGTCCAGTAGCTGTGTTGCATAGGTAGAATATCCTGATATGCCAATATGACAGCTCATTCTGCCTCAGCGAAGCCATCCAACGGTGCATCTTAATGCAGGCGGTTGGCTCGGTTCATGGCAGGCAGGTTCACACTATGTACAGTTGCCTAATTATATAGGTAGAATATTTCTGATGTACCAAGATGACAGCTCATCTTCCCTCATCTAGGGTACCCGGCCATGTGTCATATGAGAAATGGACATACTGCTGCATTAGCTCATGCTACATGTAGTTAGCTTTCACACACAGGCCTAGTAGACAGTCATGTAATGATAGAATGACCTTCACTGGTCTATTGAGAGCTCAATATGGCATGAGTTTACCTGCCAGTACCATGCTTCATTTAGTTTGCTATTACAAAGTCAGGTGTGGTCAATAGCCTACATGTTGCCGTCTTTGCTGGCTACTTGATATAAAGAACCTTGCATACAGCTGCAGGTGGTAGCTAGATTATACTGCTTAACCCCCTAGAGTCAATTTCTGCAGCCCCTTAGAAATCGAATTAGCATAATAATAATCCCCATCAAAATCAATACTACCTTGGATGTGTGCTTAGTTGCAATCAAACCAAGTCATTAAAGTCTGTCGGTGGTCTGAGTACTTGGGGGAACTGTAATACAGAAACCAGCTAGACTCAGAATGTACACAGTTTGTATTGGTGTGTATTCTCAGAAATGTTTTTATTCTACTGAAAATGTTATATGAATACCTGAATTCCTTTCTTCCTCGGTATTATATATGTGCAACTTATAACATTGTGGGTGCTATACCGTTTTGATTTGAAGTGACTTAGATGATTCTGGCATGTATTTTGAAGCATGTTGCCATAGCCCCTACCACTCCCATTGTTTCACCAGCAGCGATGCTAATGTGCAGTTAGTAAAAAAAATAACACTAAGTCATATTTTGTGTCAATGTGTCTTAGGATCACTTTAAAAGTAAATTGAACAACCTTTTGTTAATAAAATGCATTGCTGAATGTGTGTACTGCCCCTTTAAATGGCAGTCATTTTTACCACATTAATATGACAACATTAATATTTACTTCAAAATTCTGAAAACTAAATAATACTTTAATCAAATGATGGTAAATATGATTTTTGTTCTAAGGTGGATTGTACTCAAGCTGCACATTATAAAGGAGAAACATTTTTTTCTTTTTGATAAAACAACAGTTTGTTTAGGTCATTTTATATCAGATAATATTCATTACATTTCTAAATAATTATGTTTTGAAAATAAATAAGTTTAACACATTTCACTATGATTGTTGCTTTTTCCAATAGTTTCTCCTTTGGGTCAAGATGACCCCTGTTGGTAATCGATATAAGGAAAATATGTTGGTAGCTTGAGGGTTCATGGCGATATGGCAATGCACTTCAGGTAAGGAGTAACTCGCCGTCACTAAACCCTCAGCAGCATCCAGGCCAGGGCCATGAGGCCCAGAGAGGAGCACATTGTGGAGGCTCCCGACGCTAAACGGCCCTGGGTCGTCACCACCCAGTCGTTGCCAGACTGGATGTTCCTGAAGACGTTAGTCATCAAGGCAGAGGTGGAGTTGTGGTCAATGTGCAATGTTGTGCTGAAGAGATCAATCTGAGGGGAGAAGGTTAATTAATTCCAGATAGGATCATAGAAATAAGTGTGACATCATGTTGGCCCAATGGCTTTACCCACTGGGCACAAATGTCAGTTCAACATCTAGTTTTAGTTGAGCTGCCAAAGATTGTGAAATCAACTAAACTTTCAGGCAATTGCTCTCCAAGTAAATACATAAATAGATCACAAAAACAACAACTTTAAGGCATGTCGTTGCATTTCAGTTAAAAATGTGATTAAAATAAGAAATGTATTAACTTTGGGATAGGGGGCGGTATTTTGACGTCCGGATGAAAAGCGTGCCCAAAGTAAATTACTCAGGCCCAGAAGCTTGGATATGCATATAATTGGTAGATGTGGATAGAAAACACTCTAAAGTTTCCAAAACTGTTAAACGTATGTCTGTGAGTATAACAGAACTTATTTGGCAGGCGAAACCCCGAGGACAAACCATCCAGGATAAAAAAAAAATTGAGTTCACTGTGTTTTCAATTGGGTTTCTATGGTAAACTAGATTTTTGAGGCACCTGGTTGCAGTTCATATGGCTTCCACTAGATGTCAACAGTCTTTAGAAATTGGTTGATGTTTTTCCTTTAAGAAATGAAGAAGTACGGCTATTCAGAATGAGAGTCGAGCCAAGTGGACTCTTTTGTTTGGGGCGCGCAACCTGTAGCTCGCTCCACTTTGATTTTATCCGCTATTGAACAGTATATTCCATCTTAAATTTGATCTATTATTTACTTTTAGGATTCCTAAGGATGGATTAGGAAAGTTGCTTGAAATGTTTGGACAAAGTTTACAGGTAACCTTATTTGATCATTTGCAGTCATGTTGGGCGAGTTAGAACCGATGTTTTTCTGAATCAAACGAGCCAAATAAATTGACATTTTGGGGATATAAAAAAGGAGTTTATCGAAGAAAAGGACTATTTGTGATGTTTCTGGGACATATTGAGGTGCCAACAGAAGAAGATCTTCAAAGGTAAGGCATAAATTGTATCGTTATTTCTGATTTTTGTGTCGCCACCTGCCTGGTTGAAAAAGATTGTTATGCATTTGTATGGTGGGGTGCTGTCCTCAGATAATTGCATGGTTTGCTTTCGCCGTAAAGCCTTTTTGAAATCTGACACCGCTGCTGGATTAACAGGAAGTTAAGCTTTATTTTGACATATTGCATGTGTATTTTCAAGAATGTTAAAAATGTACAATTGTGTAGTTTTAATTTGGCGCCCTGCACTTTCACTGGATGTTGGTCAGGAGGGACGCTACCATCCCACCTAGCCAAGAGAGGTTAAATGTGTGTACATATGCCATACATCCTGTTGCATGAATTTTCCTGCACAGCATGACATGCTAACTTTTAGTGTATTAAAGTTTTTTAAAAAGGTTACTAAAGTTTGTAATTACCACGTTAAATTATCCGACTTGATTTGCCCTAACAAAAAATGTAGCAACCCTTATAAAAAAATGCCCTTTAATTATAATCCACATAACAATCTATATTTCCTTTTGCTGCAAGTATTTCCTGCTGTTTGAAACTGACTCAAATTAAGATATGGGATCTGTATGCTCATTACTTCTTGAAGAGCCAATTGATACATCACAATCTCTTTTGTTGTACCAGCCCAGATGAAAGATCATGTTTGGAAATATTTTTGAATCATTACTTTTATAATGTTTCATAAGCAGAATGGATAAGGAATTGATCCTGCACTGAAAGATAATTGAATACAGTTCTTGTCGGAGCTATGTTTATTTTCTGCTAAGTAGAAATGGTGTTCGGGTTTCTGGTGAAATTGTTTCACAAACTCACCAAGTCCTGGCTGACTTTGATAGGGTCCTTGAACACGGTCCAAACCACAGCCTCATTGCAGTTTGGAGTGGTCAGGGAGCCAAGGTAACGGTAGTATTTGGTACGGTCCACCCCTTCCAGGAGCTCATCCAATGAAATAGCATGAGTAATGTTTATATACTCATCTTGAGGAAGAGAGAAAGAGAAAACGTATATAAAATCAAATGCTACTGAAATTGAACAAGAAAATTACAAATTTTGAATTCAAAGAGAAGACTAATCCCAAATCCTCTTCCAAACTTTATTTTGAGGAAGTAGATCTTGATCAAATCAGAACCAGTCAAATCTCTCCTCTCACCTTTTAGTGTGATGTTGGCCAAGTAGGATGTCAGAGTATTCCAGGCTGGTGGTGAACCAGTTGCATTACCAGGCATGGCCTGTTTGAAAAACAAAGACTTTAGTCATAAAAAACAGCAATAAAACATTTAAATGCCAATCTACTGTGGAAAAATGGATGCCATTTCTAGGAAGGTTAAAGCATCCACTCACCTCTATGAAGAAACCAAGAGCAGCGAGTCCCGTGCTGTCTGTAACGGCCGTGGTCGTGTTACCGTTGTGCGAAGACTTGGCATTTACTATGTGCAACTGAAAGGTGAAGCATAACAGTTGATGTAAAAAATTATCTGAATCCATTGGAAAATTCAAACGTTGTAATGATACATTTAAAAAGGTCGACTACAATCTGCCATATATACAGCTGTTTATTAAGGGTAATTTAAATGAATGATATATATATGCCCCCTGATTCTTGAGGAATAGAACGTATAAATGCCTCATGAGCTCAGTACAACAGTCGGATTATTGCACCATTTATGAATTTGAGAGTGATTACCTCTCCGCATCTGTCAGTTTTCTAGTAAACCAAGGCAGGATGCAGTTTGGCTGGAGGGGAATTAATTCAGACTGGACTAAGGCTAAATGAAGACCTTCTCATTGATCCATTGCAGTGTGGTATATGTGCATCAGTATGAGAAGTACCACCCAATGATAAAAGGGCTACATTCAGATTCTTAACCCCTCTCCCAAAGTGTACTAATACACTCTTCCCTGCATGAATTTAAAAGGAATGGATTAGTGTTTGGAATATGGTGGAAACTTCCTCCAGCCATGCTTGCACTAATCCTTGAAGGGGGGTGGATGAGGGGACACTCTGGAGAAGGTTAGAGAATCAGAACGCAGCAATGTTGTGTTGAACCTTCCCATACCTCCATGGGGTAGCGTGTTCCATCCACTGTGTGCTCCGACCCAGGGACTGAGGTACCATTCCCCCAGTGGAGGTGAAATTGCAGGCTGTCATAGGCCTCAGACAGGGCCCCACCTGTAACCTGGACACCACTCGTCAGCTCCACTTTGACTGAAAGAAAGAGAGGAGGAACAAAAAGAGAGAAATTGGTTACATTTTGCACATAAGGGTTCCTGGTTTGGTTCACACATTATCCTCAAGTGGGACATTGTGTGTATGGATTGAGAAGGCAAGGCATCCATCCATTCTCCTCACCAGTTTTGCCAGTGTTCTTGATATTCTTCATTGTAGAGTTGTCTCCGTATTTGGTGAAGGTGAAGGCAGTCAGGGTTTCATCGCCCACTGCCGATGCAGAGACGATGTTGATGGGAGACTGACGGGATCCGTTGCAATGTTCACTGGCAATGGTGGACCAAGTGGTGTCGTCTTAACATGGAATCAATCATACCATGGTGTCAATGTACCATCGTTTTATAAGGGTCATATAATATGCTAATACATCAATTCTATAGTCTATTATCCACTGCTATCGCAATCACTTCAATTTGTGAATACAAATTACACTGTAACCAGGGGGTAAAACCAATACTTACCACAACTAGGATCATGGTAACACCACGCTGTTAAAATTGAACAAGGGAAAAAGTTATACAGAGTCACAACATTGATAGAAGAGTCACAGTCCAACAAAATAATAGAATAATCACTTACAACCACCTGTAGCACTGTATGTAGTGGGGACGACGAGTGTCGCAATGATAACCACAAGTCGATTCATCTGAAAGCGAGATAAAGGTAACTATTAATGGAGAGACCACTAAGCATCGACCAACACGAGATGTCTATGCACATAGAAAAGTGGTTGAAATTTGGTCAGTCCGCCCTGGTCTTGATTTCAACATCCACACTGTCCACAAACGTAGATGTCTATGATTGGTTCCGATTTGG
Organism: Salmo trutta; assembly: GCF_901001165.1. NCBI lineage: Eukaryota > Metazoa > Chordata > Actinopteri > Salmoniformes > Salmonidae > Salmo > Salmo trutta. The sequence continues at coordinate 37,392,912 of NC_042977.1, read as the reverse complement.
TCGAATCGGTACTGGCCTTGATTTGATCCAAATATAGGCATTGATATTTCACAAGTTTGGACACTACTCTACTCTACTCGACTATGCTCTACCGTACTGTGCTGTCCAAACTTGTGAAACATGGACAAAAGTAGACGTCTATGATTGGTTGAGATTTCGTCCAGACTGACCAAATTTGGTCTTGTTTGGCGGCGGAGGTCATTAGTATAATATCCAGTGTGCTTTGAACATGTTAAATGTTATATTTTGGTCATTTAGAAGACGCTCTTATCCAAAGTGACTTACAGTCGTTGCAATCAACTAAGGTAGATAAACAACCACATACAATATCACAGTCATAGTGAGTAGGGGTGTTAACCCCGGTGTCCTGGCTACAGATGTAAGATCTTCTTTTGACCCAGATAGGATTTTTACATACCAAATAACCACATCATATGTTATAGCAATCTGTCAGTCGATGACAGTCTTTGACATGGCACGCAGCCATTGGTTAATGCATGCAACATCTAAGCAAGGGAATGCAACCAAAATGCCTGTTGGGAAAGGCTGGCATTAAAACTCTACTTTTATCTGTTATTGGATATCTGTCAGGTTCCCCAGCAACACTGAACCCTTTTTGTTTACTTTGTGTGCGTCCAAGAAGCAAACATGAGTAAATAGACATGTATTTTTGTTTGACAGTTTTCACTGATGAGGGTGATTGTTTTGAGTTGCCTCACGATTGTTTGTAAACGTATATACGGCTCCCGGAGCACATTTTCCTTTGTTATGTTGGCGGGTAAAGTATCGAGCTGATTACTCCGTTTCCTATCTCTCTTATTTATGAATGAATTCTGTTAATTAGAGCTAATTATTTCTGGACTGAGATATGAAATGACTTAGAATAAATTATGTTATGTTGAAACTACCGGAATGAATTCTGATTGTTTGCCATTTTCTGAATAGTGACTATCTTTATGATTTGATTTATGCATTATGGCATTTTATTTATTATTGTTTGTTCTGAGATTTTTATTCCAGCACACACTGAAATCAATTAAAACTCAACCAGACTGAGAATAACCAATTCTGTCTTTCCTTCTGCCAAGCCTTATTAGTTTGGTTCACCTGTTCGCCAATTTCTTCTCCTGGGCTAACCAGTCCCCCTGGCCTAACCAGTCACCCGAGTGCCAACACTAATTTTTAAAAACTTTTCTGTAACCGTTGTTGAAGTGTTCTGTTGGTTCTTCAGAAATTTGCACATGACCGCTGACAGTTCTGATGCTTTTGATAAGTGCAAGATGGCAGCAATTATAAATATTGCATAGGCCTACTGCAATCTTTTATTCCACACTGAAATCCTATATTAATTGGAAATGTTACTTTTGAAAATACACATAATGCTTTCTTCGTTGACATGTAGATATAAGTGATTAAGTATGGCTGAAATTTGGCCATAGAAACAATTACCAAAACAATATGTATTTTCAACATCCGGAAAATAATTTTAAACATCAATAAACAATGTATTTTCGATACCCCAACCTCACACTCTTTGCAATTCATACCTTGGTAAATTACTAGGAAGCATGAAAACAAAACAAATGAATAGTCACTGACTTCCCATCACATGATTTGGCATAAATGCAGTGAAACAGCTGTAACTTCTTAGCCCAGCCTAGTCAATGAGATGTGTGCCACTTCAAACATGCCATATCTTAAAAGCAGGGTATTTTGTTCCATAAATGTATATGTCTGTGAGCATCAATGCCAGAATCATCTTACCTTGAAGTTGCACCTGTTTTCACCTCTCAGTCCTGTGCGCTCGGCCTCCCATCCTTCCTCTTTATATTCAGTGGCACACCTCAACTAAAAATAATAAACACGCCTCCTTTTTAACTCAGCCGGTGGGTTTTAAGCTGTGTGTTCAAAATTGTGTAATACTTTAAAAAGAACGCCCATTTGGAAAACAGAAAGTTAGGTGAGCTTTGCCGGGAAAGTTATGCAGTACCTGTGACAATGACAATAATGAAATGTTAACTTGGACCTTAAGAACAATGAAATAGTGCAGCTTTAGCAAACTCCAAAATCTTGGCTTCAGAGTAGTCCTCATAGCGGCACAACCAGTCAACCTAAATAAAGTGACATGATTCAACAGTAGGCTATTTGGGATACAGTTCATCATAGTGTTTTAAACAATACAACTGCTTCAGACAAAATACATCCACAATGGCACTTTATTTGCAACCTGACATAGAAACAAATTGCATAGATGAACATATAGAATGGGGGAATCTCTTCACACTCCTTGACTCCCTTTTGAATAAAAGGTTGTTTGCTCTTTTCAGAAGAAAAACTGTCCAGCTTCAAAAGAAGCGTTCCTCCTTCCTCCTTTCCAGCCTTTCTGACTTCACTAAAATTCAAACCCTGGTTACGTGTTAAATGCTCTACAACAAAGCTTTCTTAGTGTCCAACAAGCTTTCTCTACCCTTAACCTTGTTCTGAACACCTCCAAAACAAGGTCATGTGGTTTGGTAAGAAGAATGCCCCTCATCCCACAGGTGTTATTGCTACCTCTGAGGGTTTAGAGCTTGAGGTAGTCACCTCATACAAGGACTTGGGAGTAAGGCTAGATGGTGCACTGTCCTTCTCTCAGCACATATCAAAGCTGCAGGCTAAAGTTAAATCTAGACTTGGTTTCCTCTATCGTAATCGTTCCTCTTTCACCCCAGCTGCCAAACTAACCCTGATTCAGATGACCATCCTACCCATGCAAGATTACGGAGACATACCTCATCGATAGGCAGGTAAGGGTGTGCTCGAGCGGCTAGATGTTCTTTACCATTTGGCCATCAGATTTGCCACCAATGCTCCTTATTGGACACATCACTGCACTCTATACTCTTCTGTAAACTGGTAATCTCTGTATAAACGTCGCAAGACCCCCTGGTTGATGCTCATTTATAAAACCCTCTTTGGCCTCACTCCCCCTTATCTGAGATAAACCTTCTGCAGCCCTCATCTTCCACATACAACACCCGTTCGTTCTGCCAGTAACATTCTGTTAAAGGTCCCCAAAGCCCACACATCCATGGGTCGCTCCTCTTTTCAGTTCGCTGCATCTAGCGACTTTAACGAGCTGCAACAAACACTCAAACTGGACAGTTTTATTTCAATCTCTTCATTCAAAGACTCGATCATGGACACTCTTACTGACAGTTGTGGCTGCTTTGTGTGATGTATTGTTGTCTCCATCTTCTTGCCCTTTGTGCTATTGTCTGTGCCCAATAATGTGCTGCTACCATGTTGTGTTGCTACCATGTTGTTGTTATGTTGTGTTGCTACCATGCTGTGTTGTGATGTGTTACTGCCTTGCTATGTTGTTGTCTTAGGTCTCTATTTATGTAGTGTTGTGTTGTCTCTCTTGTTGTGATGTGTGTTTTGTCCTATATTTATACTGTATTTATTTTTTATTTTTAATCCCAGGCCCCTGTCCCCGCAGGACGCCTTTTGCCTTTTTGCAGGCCGTCATCGTAAATGAGAAATAGTTCTTAACTGGCTTGCATGGTTAAATAAAGATTAAATAAATACAAATAAATACGTCCCTGCCTGTAAGAGACGTTATGCTGAAGTACTGAAATTCCCACAAGAGAACGTTGTTTCATAACTTTCTCTGAACTATTTGAGAACATTCCCAATGTCAAGCCAGTTGCAGAATGGTCCTAGAACATTACAAAAATTAAAATTAAATGTAACCATGTTTAGAACTTTTAGGAAAACTTCTGTTAAAGTAATGAAATATCAAGAAAATCATGTTTTTATGTGATGTGAATGTTCCAAATCCGAGCAACTATCCTGCACCTTTACTAGAAAGTTGTTGGAAGTGTCACGCTTGTCGTAGTGATGAGACCAAAACGCAGCAGGGAAATGTATACTCATCTTCTTTATTAATAGGAAAGAAGGCAAACCCAAAATAAACACGTATACAAAAAGAACCACACCGACAATAAACAGTCCTGTAAGGCTTGATGCTATACACGGAACAATCTCCCACAAATCACAAACACACCCTAATATATGGGACTCTCAATCAAAGGCAAATAGACAACACCTGCCTTCAACTGAGATTCCCAACCCCAATTAACCAAACATAGAAACAGGCACACTAGACTAAACATAGAATACATGAAAATCAAACAGTGCCCAAACACCCCGGAATACTTATATCAAATGCCCCTTCAACAAACACACCACCCCGAACCACATAAACCGAATACCCTCTGCCAAGTCCTGGCCAAACTACAATAACAATTAACCCTTATACTGGCCAGGACGTGACAGGAAGGTTGTACTCAAAATAAGGACAACCACGCACTCACCAAACTCTCATAAATATTTGGTTCTCAGAACGTTATGTCCAAGCTTGGTTGCCTCCACCTTTTCCATTCAAGTGCGACCTACACTACACACTGATATGAACTGTGGGAAAAATACAAATAAAGTTTTGAATAGAAGCAAGGAAACCCAGGCAGACACCATTATGTGCCAATTGAAGATGAAGATGCATGTCAATACGTTGGCAAATATAGCCCCAGGTTACTGTGTTTGCTACCAATGATGACTGTAAACTAAGCCAGGACATGACGTCCATAAAAAATGTCAATGTACTTTTAAAAAAAAAATTATTTCACCTTTATTTAACCAGGTAGGCAAGTTGAGAACAAGTTCTCATTTACAATTGCGACCTGGCCAAGATAAAGCAAAGCAGTTCGACAACATACAACAACACAGAGTTACACATGGAATAAAAGAACATACAATCAATGATGCAGTAGAAAAAAATAAGACTATATACAATGTGAGCAAATGATGTGAGATAAGGGAGGTAAAGGCAAAAAATGCCATGGTGGCAAAGTAAATAAAGTATAGCAAGAAAAACACTGGAATGGTAGATTTGTAGTTTGAAGAAAGTTCAAAGTTAAAATATAGATAATATGGTGCAAAGGAGCAAAATAAATAAAATATATAAATACAGTTGGGGAAGAGGTAGTAGTTTGGGCTAAATTATAGATGGGCTATGTACAGGTGCAGTGATCTGTGAGCTGCTCTGACAGCTGGTGCTTAAAGCTAGTGAGGGAGATAAGTGTTTCCAGTTTCAGTGATTTTTACAGTTTTTTCCAGTCATTGGCAGCAGAGAACTGGGAGAGGCGGCCAAAGGAAGAATTGGCTTTGGGGGTGACCAGTGAGATATACCTGCTGGAGCGCGTGCTACGGGTGGGTGCTGCTATGGTGACCAGTGAGCTGAGATAAGGCGGGGCTTTACCTAGCAGAGACTTGTAGATGACCTGGAGCCAGTGGGTTTGGCGACGAGTATGAAGTGAGAGCCAGCCAACGAGAGCATACAGGTCACAGTGGTGGGTACTATGTGGGGCTTTGGTGACAAAACGGATGGCACTGTGATAGACTGCATCCAATTTGTTGAGTAGAGTGTTGGAGGCTATTCTGTAAATGACATCGTCGAAGTCGAGGATCGGTAGGATGGTCAGTTTTACGAGGGTGTTTGGCAGCATGAGTGAAGGATGCTATGTTGCGAAATAGGAAGCCAATTCTAGATTTCACTTTGGATTGGAGATGATTGATGTGAGTCTGGAAGGAGAGTTTACAGTCTAACCAGACACCTAGGTATTTGTAGTTGTCCACAAATTCTAAGTTAGAACCGTCCAGAGAAGTTATGCTGGACGGGCGGGCAGGTGCAGGCAGCGATCGGTTGAAGAGCATGCATATAGTTTTACTTGTGTTTAGGAGCAGTTGGAGACCACGGAAGGAGAGTTGAATGGCATTAAAGCTCGTCTGGAGGGTTGTTAACACAGTGTCCAAAGAAGGGCCAGAAGTATACAGAATGGTGTCGTCTGCGTAGAGGTGGATCAGAGATTCACCAGCAGCAAGAGCGACATCATTTATGTATACAGAGAAAAGAGTTGGCCCAAGAATTGAACCCTGTGGTACCCCCATAGAGACTGCCAGAGGTCCAGACAGTAGGCCCTCCGATTTGACACACTGAACTCTGTCAGAGAAGTAGTTGGTGAACCAGGCGACGCAATCGTTTGAGAAACCAAGGCTACTGAGTCTGCCGATGAGGATGTGGTGATTAACAGAGTCAAAAGCTTTGGCCAGGTCAATGAATACGGCAGCACAGTAATGTTTCTTATCGATGGCGGTTACGATGTCGTGTAGGACCTTGAGCCTGGCTGAGGTGCACCCATGACCAGCTCTGAAACCAGATTGCATAGCGGAGAGGGTGGGGTGAGATTCGAAATAGTCGGTAATCTGTTTGTTGACTTGGCTTTCGAAGACCTTAGAAAGTACTTGAGAGGTATGATTGATAAATTCATTGTAGTGTTGTCAATACATTGGCCATAATGACTGCTCATGTTCCTGTGTTGTAGCTTGACTGACAAAACTCAGTACACAGTGAGGGAGAGCTGTGACACACTGATCTGGACAGGAGTCCGTTGTTAGTGCAGTATTAATGCAGAATTTAGCTTGAGCTTTGATTGATTCTCTCAACAAACAGTTGTAGTGTGGCTGCCCATGTGAGTGTTTGAGTGAGAAGACACAGAGGAGAAACAGCCTTTCCAGATTCTGAAGTCAGAGGAACTTCAAGTTTGATGTCAGCCAGCCAGACTATCATTGTCATGCCCTACTTCTCAAATATTCTGATATTTCTACGGGAATGTACATGTGACAGTCAAGAGAATGCGACAAACAGATTGAGATTAAGATTGAGATAAGGGAAAGCAAGAAAGGCGGTAATGATGGTATCAATGCATTTTAAACTTGTGACATCCACCACCACCTCTCCTCTCTGACGTTGGATAGTCAGTGTTTAACTTGTGAAGATACTCACATTCCATGGCATTGATTATCAGGTTTATCCGCCTTGTGGGAAGAGGAGGAGAAGGGTCAGCATTCCTGGAACACTGGGGGCAGCACTGGTGTACAGTCGTGGCCAAAAGTTGAGAGAATGACACAAATATACATTTTCACAAAGTCTGCTGCCTCAGTTTGTATGATGGCAATTTGCATATACTCCAGAATGATATGAAGAGTGATCAGATTAATTGCAATTAATTGCAAAGTCCCTCTTTGCCATGCAAATGAACTGAATCCCCCAAAAAATATTTCCACTGCACAGGTGTGCAAAGAAGCCCCTTTGCTGCCCTTCTTGACACCAGGCCATCCTCCAAAAGTCTTTGCCTCACTGTGCGTGCAGATTCACTCACACCTGCCTGCTGCCATTCCTGAGCAAGCTCTGTACTGGTGGTGCCCCGATCCCGCAGCTGAATCAACTTCAGGAGACGGTCCTGGCGCTTGCTGGACTTTCTTGGGCACCCTGAAGCCTTCTTTACAACAATTTAACCACTCTCCTTGAAGTTCTTGATGACCCGATAAATGGATGATTTAGGTGCAATCTAAATTTAGGTGCAATCACATTTGTAAGTGACCCCAAACTTTAGAACAGTAGTGTACAGGGAGCACCAGTACTGAGTCGATGTGCAGAGTACGAGGTAAACTGTACATATAGGAAGGGTAAGGTTTATAGGTAACAGGATAGATAAGACGGTAGCAGCCATGTGTGTGTGTGTGGCGTCAGAATGCATGTATGCGCTTGCTACAGTATGTGTGTGTGGGCATATGTAGTGTGTGTATGTGTACAGTGCATTCGGAAAGTATTCAGACCCCTTGATTTTTTCCACGTTTTGTTAAGTTACAGCCTTATTCTAAAATGGATAAATAGTTTTTCCCCCCTCATCAATCTACACACAATACCCCATCAATACAAAGCAAAAATGGGTTTTTAGAAATTTTTGCAAATGTATTAAAACTTAAAATCTGAAATATCACATTTACATAAGTATTCAGAACCTTTACTAAGTACTAAGTTTGTTGAAGAACGATACAGCCTCGAGTCTTCTTGGGTATGACGCTACAAGCTTGGCACAGCTGTATTTGGGGAGTTTCTCCCATTCTTCTCTGCAGATCCTCTCAAGCTCTGTCAGGTTGGATGGGGAGCGTCGCTTCACAGCTATTTTTAGGTCTCTCCAGAGATGTTAGATCGGGTTCAAGTCCTGGCTGGGCCACTCAAGGACATTCAAAGTCATGTCCCGGAGCCACTTCTGCGTTGTCTTGGCTGTGTGCTTAGGGTTGTTGTCCTGTTAGAAGGTGAACATTCACCCCAGTCTGAGGTCCTGAGCGCTCTGGAGCAGGTTTTCATCAAGGATCTCTGTTCTTTGCTCCGTTCATCTTTCTTTCCATCCTGACTAGTCTCCCTGCCGCTGAAAAGCATTCAACGTATTTTATACAAGGTTTGTCTATGTTGAAATTTGTACTTGAATTTGATTTTCAACATGATATCCTCTATTAGAAATCAACAATAGGCTGGGCAGCACCTTCTACTGGAGAATTGATCTATCTACAGCTACATGTCTCTCATCCAAGGTTTTAAACAAGCCCAGCCCTGCTTAGCTATGATATTTATGACTGACTATTATCAATATAACATCGTGGGAATGATTGCTGAGAGATCTCCACTTGAAAACGAAATAGATTCAGTATTACTATCAAAGGTTATATTTAAAAGAGAATACATTCTCAATCATCAATGATGCTATTTAGGCCTATATCACAGTTGCAAAGTCATCAACAGCAATTGTTTGAATTCAACCCAGAATTCAACTACAAATAGACAATACAATAGGCCTAAGTTTGATTACAAATGTAACTGACTTTTGCTGTCTTATTGAGTGGGTGAATGTAGGTTGTAATCTCATTGAGCAACGCCTCAACAAAATATGACCCAATTATCCACGTTTAAATGACGTATTATGCCCAGTGGGAGGAAATATGCACAGACACCTGTTCGAGCCATGAATCTCTCTTGTGAGCGTCTTCCACTGAAGAGTTTGCTGGTGGAGTACAGTACACAAGGGAGACTTGTGACCAAAAAGCCAGATAACGTGCAGGAGTTTAATGATCAGATAAAATTATGTCAAGTAGATAAAGGCAGTAGATAGATGGGTTACCTCAGTTGACTACTCATAGCTGACTTGTGTTGAAAAACAAGGTGTACAGAATGTATGGTCATTGATACTGCACTGTGAATTTAAAAGCAGATCTTTTGTCAAATTTTGTTTGGGTTACAGGATCCTAGGCATTTGACGTTAGTTCCTAAAGATATTTTTTTTGTGACTGAAATGTCATCTTGGATATGTGCACTTTCAGGTGCCTTAATTACAAACTCATATATGAATAAAAATATGAAATGATGAGACTAGCCAAGGAGAAAGCACTGAGCTACAGTGTATAGGGAGAAAGAAAAGACAGGATACTTCCAAGCTAGCCATGATTGGCAGAGCTTATGGAGGGGCTAAACATGCCAAGATATGATTCCTGATTGGTCTGTCATGTAACAGCATGTGTGCTCCTCTATAACAGTATGTATGCACCAGCGTTTTCAATACCTTTCAATACCTTGTGAGGATAATAATGTCAATGAGCCTTTTTGATTAATGAGATTGGAAAACACATTTGGATATTTATTTCAGCTCATGAAACTTGGGACTAACAATTTACATGTTGTGTTAATTACCTTCATTTAACTATGCAAGCCAGACAACAGGTCTTTACCTTGTCAGCTTGTGGATTTGATCTTGCAACCTTTCAGTTACTAGTCCAACGGTCTAACCACTAGGCTACCTGCCGCCCCATTGAAGCCTTGTGTTTCAGTTAAGGCTATCTTACAAACTAATGTAGCGTTCAACCGCAAAATGAATAACAAATTCCATGGGCTCATTTTGATGTTACAGTAACTATAACTTTCTTGTTATATCATATAATAAGTTCATGTTCAAGATAGCATGCATAGATCGTTGCAGGTCTTTGGAGATTTTCACAATTGCTGTAATAATCTGTGCAGAAACTCAAAATTGCATTGAACACTTGCACCATGGACATTTAAACTGTATCTCAACTGCATTCCAGGTCATTTGGTTCTGCTACTAGATGAAGCACAATCTGTTGTATAAATAAAACAATTATCTGACATTGTATTCCCATTTGAACTTTGTATTGCTTTTAAATGGTTGAAAGCTCAGGAGTATACATTTGGGTGACAACTAAATTAAAGATCAGACATTGTTTTTCCATTGGAATTTAGTTATCCTTTAAATAGTTGAAAGCATAGTGATAGCACATTGGATATTTAACTGACTTTTGGCTGTCTATTTGAGTGTGTGAATGTAGATTGTAATGCCATTGATCAATGTCTCAACCAAATATTACCCAATTATCAATATCAGTGGAGGCTCCTCAGAGGAGGAATGGGAGAACCATTGTCAGTGAAATTCAGAAAAATAAAAAAGAGAAACATTGAAAAAGTTAACCTTTTTAGATAAATCTACACTAAATATATTCATGTCACCAAATAATTGATTAAAACACACTGTTTTGCAATGGTCTACAGTAGCCTTACCAGCATTCTGTAGGGTAGCACCACTGTGTAGCCGGAGGACAGCTAGTTTCAGTCCTCCTCTGGCTAACATTGACTTCAATTCAAAACCTAAGAGGCTCATGTTTCTCACCCACTTCCTTAGACTTACACAGTAATTATGACAACCCATTTCGAACAGAGCGATGCTATGTAAGCTAGCTGTCTATGGCTATCCAACAGTGAACCTCTTCCAAGTCAAGGTAAGCTTTTGGTTTCATTTATTTATTTCCACCGGGGCGAGCCGGTGTAATGCTAAACTGCTTGCTGTACGCTGTACTTAATGATTGTAGCGGGTTTACTAACAAGGTAGTTATAGTAGCTATGTTGATTATGATGTTAATATGGTGAAAAAATGTAGGCTGTGTGTTGCGGTTAGCGGTTATGGTATGAAAGTCTGGCTTGGAAAGGATTTTAAACCTGGTCACAGACAGCTGATGTGTTGTGCATTGAAGTCCACAAGAAAATAGAAAAGGTGAGAGGAGGAGCGCATAGATGGAATAAGGAATTATACACTGAACAAAAATATGAACTCAACATGTAAAGTGTTTGTCCCATGTTTCATGAGCTGAAATACACACACAAATGCGCACATGAAGCTTATTTCTCTCCAATTTCATTCACAAAACTTTTTACATCCCTGTTAGTGAGCAATTCTCCTTGCCAAGATAATCCATCCAACTGACAGGTGTGGCATTTCAAGAAGCTGATTAAACAGCATAGTCATTACACAGGTGCACCTTGTGACAATAAAGGCAGTTTTGCAGTTTTGTCACACAACGACAAGCCACAAATTCCTCAAGTACTTAGGGAGTGTGCAATTGGCATGCAGATTGCAGGAATGTCCACCAAAGCTGTTGCCAGAGAATGTAATGTAAATGTTGCTACTATAAACAGCCTCCAACGTTGTTTTAGACAATTTGGCTGTACGTCCAATTTGGCTGTAGGTCCACAGGACCACCCAGCCACGGGTGGTCTTGTGCCCTCCTAGGCCCACCCATTGCTGTGTCCCTACCCATCATGTGAAATGCACAGATTTGGGCCTAATGCATTTATTTATATTCATATGAACTGTAACAGTAAAATCGTTGAAATTGTTGCATGTTGCATTTATATTCTTGTTCAGTATATATACAAAACAAGCAAAGTGAGCATGCGGTTTATGTGTGGCTGTTAGTTCTGTGTTTGTGTGCGATCAGGGGTGTATTCATTCTGCCGATTCTGTTAAAAAACCTTTCTTAAACTGATGCAAATGGACATAAATTGGGTTAACAAACCTAAATTTGTCCAATAGAAACTCTCCTTTCCAACTTTAGGACTAATGATTACAACCTAGATCAGCTTGATGAAGGCAATAGTGTGCAACTGTCTGTCACCTTAGAATTTCTTTCTACCTGTGCACCTACGTTGGCAACTTTCATTCGTAGGCTAGGATGTAGCAACCACATGATGGGTATAGGTAACATTCTAGCATCATGTAGTAGCCTGAACCTATGGATGTTACATTGAGCTGGGTGAACGGAATATAAATGACAGTCATCCAATATGCTGTGATAGAGCTGAGGCCATGCGCTTAAAAACATTTTTGTCCTCCCTCATCTTAAACGGCACCGACCGCCACTGTGTGCCCAGTGAGAGAACACGTGCACAGACACCTGTTCGAGCCATGAATCTCTGTTGTGCGCGTGTTCCACTGAAGAGTATGCTGGTGGAGTACAGTACACGAGGGAGACTCGTGACCAAAAAGCCAAAGGATCAGATATAATACTAATGTCAGAGATTGGCATGTAGATAAAGGCAGGAGATAGATGGGTCACCTCCGATGAATACTAATAGTTTACTTGTGTTGAAAAGCAAGGTGAACACGACACTGTGAATTTGAACGCAGATCTTTGATTGAAAATGTGTTTTTCATTTTAATGCGGCACCTGAAAATTTGCCAATTTGTGATTGGTTACAGGATCCTGGGCGTTTGACCTTAATTCCAAAAGATTACATTTTTTTGTGTGGCAGAAATGTCTTCTTGAATATGTGAATTTTAATTTGCCTTAATTACAAACTCATATGTGATCTTTAAATATGAATAAAAATGTGAAATAGTTTAGCCAAGGTACTGAGCTATGTAGGGAGAAAGACGGGATCCTTCCAAGCTAGCCATGATTGGCTGAGCTTATGGAGAGACTGGACATGCCGAGAGATGAGTCCTGATTGGTCTGTCATGTCACAGGCTTCTGTCTGTAAAAGAATGTGGCTTCCCTGGTCAGTCAGGTTTGAAATGATTGTCACTCTTGATAATGATAAGAAAAGACTACTAAATAAATAGCACAATTAGTGAGCTAAAGTGTATGCTTTTGCTCAGAGATAAGGATTTTGTTTAACAAGTAATACTTTTTTCTCAGAAAGATAGGAGTCAATTATTGGCACCAGGGTCTTCAATACCTCACCTTGCGAGGATAATGTCACTGAGACATTTTCTAAATTGTTTCATGAGATTGGAGAACACATTGGGATCTTAGACCATTCCTCCATACAGAATCTTTCAAGATCCTTGATATCCTTCGTTTGTGCTCATGGATTGCCCCCTACAATTCAAGCCACAGGTTTTTAATTGGGTTCAAATCCAGAGATTGAGATGGCCACAGCAAGATGTTTATTTTGTGTTTAATTAATAATTTCTTTGGTGTTATTGTTTTGCTGGAAGATAACTTTCTTTTGATGCAAAGCCCAATGCAGGTGTGCATGACCAAAGGGATGACCTTAGGCGAGGTTCCAATCCAAGCACCAATACCATTTATCAGCTCCAGGCATTTACATTTGTTAGACGGCATGAACAAACAATTAAGTCTTTCAAACAACTTATCTCATTTGAAAGATTTAGTGTCTTATTTTAACAGCTTAGTATCTCGTTTGAATGACTTACGACAACTTTCGAACGAGATATTATTGTATCTCGTTTGAACGACTGAATTGTTCTTTTGTAGAATGAGGCATCATTTGTTATGCAGCTTGTCAGACCGTTTAACGGTTGCTGCAGCCATTCATTCACTGATTCCATCCATTGATATGATTATTCATTGACAGTTCTTTGATAACCTAAAACAGGGCTGCTTTTGAATGCAGAGCATGTAAGTGGTTGAGTGTGGGAGGACAAAAGAGCGTAATCCAAGCAGATTAAGAAAATGGTGTTGGCCTTCACTCCCGCTGCAATTTTACTCTGGTGCTGCTCAGCCACAAGCTCTGGACAAGCTCTGCCTAGCATGTTTTGTTTCCTTTATCACTATTGTTTTAATTAGGTCTATTCAGTTGTAATGATTTAGCCTACCCCACCTACAATAGCCTATATCTAGTTTATATTCTACTATATAACATTAGGATATATACTTTCCATTTTGAAGGACTTCAAATGTATTAACGGATGTTTTAGTTAGCCAATACATAGGCTGTCAAATGTGTATATGTATATTTTTGGAATAGAAACACCTTAATATAAATAAATAGAATTAAGCTAAACAAAATCTGAAATAAATAATAAATAATGAAGGCCAGTATCTGCTTCTTTCCATAAATAAAAATAAATAAATAATCTCAAACTGCAGCCGTCAAACGACAAGCTTCAAAAGCAAGAAACAACAAGCTTCACATGTGTAAGGCTACTACATGATGCTAGAATGTTCCCTATACCCATCATGTGGTTGCTACATCCTAGCCTACGAATGAAAGTTGGCAACGTAGGTGCACAGGTAGAAAGAAATTCTAAGGTGACAGACCGTTGCACACTATTGCCTTCATCAAGCTGATCTAGGTTGTAATCATTAGTCCTAAAGTTGGAAAGGAGAGTTTCTATTGGACAAATTTAGGTATGTTTATCCCCGTTCAGGTCCATTTGCTTCAGTTTAAGAAAAGGGTTTTCAACAGAATCGGCAGAATGAATACACCCCTGATTACACACAAACACAGAACTAACAGCCACATATAAACCGCATGATCACTTTGCTCCTTGTGTATATATACACTGAAAAATAATATAATTGCAACATGCAACAATTTCAACGATTTTACTGTTTCAGTTCATATGAATATAAATAAATGCATTAGGCCCAAATCTATGGATTTCACATGATGGGTAGTGCAACAGCCATGGGTGGGCCTAAGAGGGCACAGATCCATCCACTTGGGAGCCAGGCCCATCCATTAGGGAGCCAGGCCCAGCCAATCAAAATGTATGTCTGTAATTAAGGGCTTTATTACAGATATAAATACTCCTTAGTTTCATCAGCAGTCTGGGAGTCTAGTGTCAGACGATCCTGCTGCTGAAGAAGCTGGATGTTGAGGTCATGGGCTGGCGTGGTTACACTTGGTCTGCGGTTTTCATGCCGGTTGGACGTACAGCCAAATTCTCTAAAACGACGTCGGAGGCGGTTTATACTCGCAAAATTAACATTAAATTCTCTGGAAACAGCTTTGGTGGACATTCCTGCAGTCTGCATGCCAATTGCACACTCCCTAAGTACTTGAGGAATTTGTGGCATGTCGTTGTGTGACAAACCTGCAAAATTGCCTATTATTGTCCCCAGCACAAGGTGCACCTGTGTAATGATCATAATGTTTAATCAGCTTCTTGAAATGCCACACCTGTCAGGTGGCTGGATTATCTTGGTAAAGGAGAAATGCTCACTAATAGGGATGTAAACAGATTTGTGAATGACATTGGAGAGAAATAAGCTTAATGTGCGTATAGAACATTTCTGGGATCTTTTATTTCAGCTCGTGAAACATGGGACAAACACAACATGTTGAGTTCATATTTTTGTTCAGTATATAATTGCTTCTCGCATCTATGCGCTCCTCCTCTCACCTTTTCTCTTTTCTTGTGGACTTCAATGAACAACTCACCATCTGTCTGTGACCAGGTGAAAAATCATTTCCAAGCCAAACTTTCATACCATAACCGCAACACACAGCCTACATTGTTTTCACCATATTAAAGTCATAATCAACATAGCAACTATAACTACCTTGTTAGTAAACCCGCTACAATCATGCAGTACAGTGTACAGCAAGCAGTCTAGCAATTACACTGGCTCGCCCCAGTGGCAATTAATTAATTAAACCAAAAGCTTACCTTGACTTGGAAGAGTTACATGGTTTGATAGCCATAGCCAGTTAGCTAACATAGTATCCTCTGTTTGAACCGGATGTTTGAGTAGGCTAAACTAGCTAGCTGAAATTGCTAGCAAACTAACAAAATGAACGTTTAAAAAAAAGTGATTTGAATTATAGCTCTCTCTCTCGCTCTCTCTTGCTTCTCCTTCATTTTGGATTAAATTAATTTGTTGAACTGTTCAGCTATTGTCTTTCTCTTTGAGTCAACTACTCAACACAGTTCATGCACTTAAGTGAAAGCTTGCTGTAACTTATGCTTTCAGTACTAGATTCATTCTCTGATCCTTTGATCAGGAGGACAACATGTCAATTCATGCTGCAAGAGCGCTGATATGTTGGAGGACATCCTCCGCAAGTTGTCATAATTACTATGTAAGTCTAAGGAAGTGGGGGAGAACCATTACCCTCCTAGGTTTTGTATTGAACTCAATGTACACAGAGGAGGACTGAAGCTAGCTGTCCACTGGCTACACAATGGTGCTACCCTACAGAATGCTGTTGAGGCTACTGTAGACTATTGCAAAACAGTGTGTTTTAATCAATTATTTGGTGTCATGAATATATTTAGTATAGTTTGATCTAAAAAGGATAATTTTTTCAATGTTTCTCTTTTTTATTTTTCTGAATTTCACTGACAATGGTTCACCCATTCCTCCTCTGAGGAGCCTCCACTGATGTTGATAATTGGGTAATATTTGGTTGAGACATTGATCAATGGCATTACAATCTACATTCACACACTCAAATAGACAGCCAAAAGTCATTTGAATATCCAATGTGCTATCACTATGCTTTCAACTATTTAAAGGATAACTAAATTCCAATGGAAAAACAATGTCTGATCTTTGATTTAGTTGTCACCCAAATGTATACTCCTGAGCTTTCAACCATTTAAAAGCAATACAAAGTTCAAATGGGAATACAATGTCAGATAATTGTTTTATTTATACAACAGATTGTGCTTCATCTAGTAGCAGAACCAAATGACGTGGAATGCAGTTGAGATACAGTTTAAATGTCCATGGTGCAAGTGTTCAATGCAATTTCGAGTTTCTGCACAGATTATTACAGCAATTGTGAAAATCTCCAATGACCTGCAACGACCTATGCATGCTATCTTGAACATGAACTTATTATATGATATAACAAGAAAGAGCCCATGGATGTGTAACTCATTTTGCGGTTGAATGTTACATTAGTTTGTAAGATAGCCTTAACTGAACAGAAATATATACACAACATGTAAATTGTTGGTCCCATGTTTCACGAGCTGAAATAAAAGAACCCAGAAATATTCCTATACGCACAAAAAGCTAATCTCTCAAATGTTGTGCACAAATGTGTTTCCACACTTGTTGGTGAGCATGTCTCCTTTGTCAAGATAATCCATCCATCTGACAGGTGTGGCATATGAGGAAGCTGATTAAACAGAATGATCTTTACACAGGTAGCCTTTGTGATGGGGACAATAAAAGGTCACTCTAACATGTGCAGTTTTGTCACACACATCACAATGCCACTGATGTCTCAAGTTCTGATGGAGCGTGCAATTGGCGTGCTGACAGGCAGGAATGTCCACCCGAGCTGCTCCCAGAGAATTGAATGTTAATTTCTCTATCATAAGCCGACTGCAACGTCGTTTTAGAGAATTTGGCAGTACCTCCATCCAGCCTCAAAAACGTAGACCACGTGTGACCACGCCAGTCCAGGACCTCCACACCTGGCTTCTTCACCTGCGGGATCGTCTGAGACCAGCCACCCAGACAGCTGATGAAACTGCTGGTTTGCATAACCGAAGAATTTCTGCACAAACAGTCAGAAACCGTCTCAGGGAAGCTCATCTGCGAGCTCCCTGTCCTCACCAGGGTATTGACCTGAATGCAGTTTAGCGTCATAACCGACTTCAGTGGGCAAATGCTCATCTTCGATGGCCACTGGCACGAAGGAGAAGTGTGCTCTTCCAGTTCCTGCCAAAATCCAGCAACTTCGCACATCCACAATCAACACCCTGATCAACTCTATGCGAAGGAGATGTCTCGTGCTGCATGAGGTAAATTGTGGTCACATCAGATACTGACTTGTTTTGTGATCAACTCCCCTACATTTTTTCTTAAGGTATTTGCGACCAACAATTATGGTTTTGTTTAGAGTAAGCTGTTCAAATGTGATACTAAGTCCTTCAAAATAAATAATGTTGTTTGAACAACTTAATTGTTTGGCTTAAATTCATCACATGTGTGCATGGCCAAAGAGCTACATTCTCATGTCATCCTACAAATGTAAATGCCTGGAGTTTCCTAAATGGCATTGGCATTTAGATTGGAACATTTGCTATGGTCAGAGTACATGAAAATAGACCCCTTGGCCACACATACCATCATTGGGTTCTACGTAGAAATAAAGTTATCCTCCAGCAAAAACACACATCAAAATCCACAAAGTAATGGTTAATTGACCACAAAATCAACATTTTGCTGTGGCCATCTCAGTCTCCAGACTTGAACCCCATTGAAAACTTTTGGTTTGATTTGTAGAAAAACATTCCATAAGCGCAGACAAAGGATATCACGGATCTGTAAAAGTTTTATATGGAGGAATGGTCTAAGATCCCAATGTGTTCTCCAATCTCATGAAACAATTTAGAAAAATGCTCAGTGACATTATCATCTTCACAAGGTGAGGTATTGAAAGGTATTGAAAACACTGTTGCCAATAATTGACTTCTATCTTTCTGAGAAAAAAGTATTACTTGTTAAACTCAATCTGTATCTCTGAGCAATTGAATTAGCATACATTAATATAATTTACCAATGTTTTAAGCTCACTATAACTCAGTATTTGTATTATTTATTTTATACATTTATCTTTATCAAGGGTGCCAATCATTTCAGACCTGACATTATATATATACTGACCAGGGGAGCACGTATACTGTTACATGACATGACAGACCAATCAGGACTCATCTCTCGGCATGTCTAGCCCCTCCATAAGCATCCTGTCTTTTCTTTCTCCCTATACACTGTAGCTCAGTGCTTTCTCCTTGGCTAAAATAGTCTCATCTGTAACGGCTCTCGTTGGTGGTAGAAGTAGACCAAGGCGCAGCACGGAAAGTGTTCATGATTCGTTTATTCAAGAAACACTAAAACAAAATAACTACAGCAACAAAACGAAAGCGAACAGTTCTGTCAGACACAGACACTTAACAGAAAACAAGATCCCACAAAACCCAAAAGGAAAATGACAACTTATATATGATCCCCAATCAGAGACAACGATAGACAGCTACCTCTGATTGGGAACCACACTCGGCCAAAAACAAAGAAATAGAAAACATAGACTTTCCCACCCGAGTCACCCTCTGACCTAACCAAACATAGAGAATAATAAGGATCTCTACGGTCAGGGCGTGACATCATCATTTCATATTTTTATTCATACCGTAAATTCCGGACTATAAGCCGCAACTTTTTTCCCAGTCTTTGAACCTCGCGGCTTAAACAATGACGCGGCTAATATATGGATTTTTCCCGCTTTCCATTTTTTTTCTTCCAAAAAAACACATTCTATGACGTGCTCAGTTTTTTGGCGGCATGAAGCTTTTATTAGACCAATGAAATTGCCGAACGGGTTACGGTCAAACAACTTTTTTGTTTACTGTTTAGATTAAATCGAGCGCTCTCAAACTTCCCATCATTCTGATTACGGTAGTCATTTTGTCACCCTCATCATGACAAAGACACGGAGAAATGCATATGATGCAGCTTTCAAGTTGAAGGCGATTGATCTGGCTGTTGGAAAAGGAAATAGAGCTGCTGCACGGGAGCTTGGTCTTAATGAGTCGATGATAAGACGTTGGAAACAGCAGCGTGAGGAATTGACTCAGTGCAAAATGACAACTAAAGCTTACTGCTAATTTTTTATTTTTTGTTACAAGCCGTGTTTCGTTAAAGCCAATTTATTTTTGTTACAAGCCGTGTTTCGTTAAAGCCTGTGTAAAGTTCATTTGTTTCAATGTACCGGTAGGCACCTGCAGCTTATAGACATGTGCGGCTTATTTATGTTCAAAATAATTTAAAAAAAATTAATTCAGTGGGTGCGGCTTATATTCAGGTGCGCTTAATAGTCCGGAAATTACGGTATATGAGTTTGTAATTAAGGCAACTGAAAGTTCACATATCCAAGAAGACATTTCAGTCACTAAAAAAATATCTTTAGGAACTAACGTCCAATGCCTAGGATCCTGTAACCCATCACAAATTGGCAAAAGATCTGCTTTTAAATTCACAGTGCAGTATCAATGACCATACATTCTGTACACCTTGTTTTTCAACACAAGTCAGCTATGAGTAGTCAACTGAGGTAACCCATCTATCTACTGCCTTTATCTACTTTACATAATTTTATCTGATCCTTAAACTCCTGCACGTTATCTGGCTTTGTGGTCACAAGTCTCCCTTGTGTACTGTACTCCACCAGCAAACTCTTCAGTGGAAGACGCTCACAAGAGAGATTCATGGCTCGAACAGGTGTCTGTGCATATTTCCTCCCACTGGGCATAATACGTCATTTAAACGTGGATAATTGGGTCATATTTTGTTGAGGCGTTGCTCAATGAGATTACAACCTACATTCACCCACTCAAAAGACAACAAAAGTCAGTTACATTTGAAATCAACAAGAGCTTGAAACCTTAAGCCTATTGTATTGTCTATTTTTAGTTGAATTCTGGGTTGAATTCAAACAATTGCTGTTGATGACTTTGCAACTGTGATATAGGCCTAAATAGCATCATTGATGATTGAGAAAGTATTCTCTTTTAAATATACCCTTTGGAATTCCTTTGATAGTAATAGCGAATCTATTTAGTTTTCAAGTGGAGATCTCTCAGCAATCATTCTCATGATATCACATTGGTAATAGTCAGTCATAAATATTATAGTTAAGCAGTGCTGGGCTTGGTTAAAACCTTGGATGAGAGACCAAAGGGTAGCTGTAGATAGATCAATTCTCCAGTAGGAGGTGCTGCCCAGCCTATTGTTGTTTTCTAATGGAGGATATAACGTTGAAAATCAAATTCAAGTACAAATTTCAACATAGACAAACCTTGTATAAAATATGTTGAAATGTGGTTACAGTTACCATCCATAATCTCTACACAAGGCGTTCAGAGGAAGGCCCAACATTTTTTCAAAGAAGCCACCTAAGCCACAGATTGTTCTCTTTGCTACCACAAGGCAACCAGTACCAGTGCATCAAGTCTGGAACTAACAGGACCCTGAACAGCTTCTGCCTCCAAGCAATAACAATGCTAAAGAAGACTGCTACATAGCTAATCAAATGGCTACCCAGATGACCTCCATTGACACTGACTCTATGCGCTCACACACTGGACTCTAACCACACCCTCACACATAATTACACTGACACTCCAACATACAGTGCATTCTGAAAATATTCAGGCCACTTGACTTTTCCCACATTTTGCTGTTACAGCCTTGTTCTGAAATGGATTAAATAAATACAAAATAATCATCAATCTACACACAATACCCCATAATGACCAGTCAACATTTTTTTTTTTTAAGTGTTTGCAAATGTATAAAAAAATATCACATTTACATAAGTATTCAGACCCTTTGGTATGAGAGTCAAAATTGAGCTCAGGTGCATCCTGTTTCAGGATTGTATCGAGGCACAGATCTGGGGAAGGGTACCAAAACATGTCTGTAGCATTGTAGCAAAACATGTCTGCATCTCTGCAGCACTCCACCAATCAGGCTTTATGGTAGTGGCCAGACGGTTGCCACTTGTCAGTAAAGGCACATAGCAGTCCGCTTGGAGTTTGCCAAAAGGCACCTAAAAACTCTCAGACAATGAGAAACAAGATTCTCTGGTCTGATGAAACCAAGATTGAACTCTTTGGCCTGAATGCCAAACCTACAGCAGCACCATCGCTACGGTGAAGCATGGTGGTGGCAGCATCACGCTGTGGGAATGTTTTTCAGCGGCAGGGAGACTAGTCAGGACGGAAGGAAAGATGAACGGAGTAAAGAACAGAGAGATCCAGATTGCTCAGGACCTCAGACTGAGGTGAATGTTCACCTTCTAACAGGACAACAACCCTAAGCACACAGCCAAGACAATGCAGAAGTGGCTTCAGGACATGTCTCTGAATGTCCTTGAGTGGCCCAGCCAGGACCCGATCTAACATCTCTGGAGAGACCTGAAAATAGCTGTGCAGCGACGCTCCCTGTCCAACCTGGCAGAGCTTGAGAGGATCTGCAGAGAAGAATGGGAGAAACTCCCCAAATACAGGTGTGCCAAGCTTGTAGCGACATACCCAAGAAGACTCGAGGCTGTTTCGCTGCCGAAGGTGCTTCAACAAAGTACTGAGTAAAGGTTCTGAATGCTTATTTAAATGTGGTATTTCAATTTTAAAAAATTATACATTTGCAAAAATGTATAAAAACACGTTTTTGCTTTGTCATTATTGGATATTGTGTGTAGATTGATGAGGGGGGAAAACGATTTAATCGATTTTGGAATAAGGCTGTAACATAACAAAATGTGGAAAAAGTCAAAGGATCTGAATACTTTCCGAATGCACTGTACACATACACACACTACATATGCCCACACACACATACTGTAGCAAGCGCATACATTCATTCTGACGCCACACACACACACTGTGTATATAGAGATGTTTTTGAGTGTTATTCGTTATTCACAGTATATTTATTCCTCGTGTCACTAATGCTATTTTTTTCTGCATTGTTGGAAAATGACCTGTCAGTTAGCATTTCACTGTTAGTCTACACCGGTTGTCAACGAAGCATGTGACAAAAACAACTTGATTTGATGATGAAATGATCCTGTGGTTGAAATTTCACCCTCATAACATCAGTTTACGTTGTTCTTTTTTTTCAAATCCAATTGGTAGTTTCCACTTCACAAAACGTTGAATAATGATATTGAAACAACGTTGATTCAGTCAGTTTGTGCCCAGTGGGCTGTTCTGCATGTGTGCATCAGGCACAATGAAAAACACATCAGGGTGGTGGTATCTTACACAACTAACTGCAGTGTACATGATCCCTCGGTCTTCTCTTCTGCATTTCGTTACATTGCATGTGCTTAAACCGATCATATCATTTAGAAATTCTCTGCACGTCTGTCTCACACAGGCTTGTTTGCAGGTTAGAGTTTTTCGTCATGAATCCTGTTCTGGAGGCAGCTCTGCAGAGTGGTCACAAGCTGGCACAGCCACAAAATCATAAAATCAGATTTGAAACCTAATCCCAATCACTGAGCACACACTGGTTGCATCAACATTGTGGAACCAACATGAAATAGACATTGAATTGATGTGTGTACTCAGTGCGTAATCTTAACCCTAACCTTAACCACACTGCTAACCCAAATGGCTAACTCTATCTTTAAATTAAGTCCAAAACGCACATTATTGTTTTAATGAATTTTTACAATATGCTGTTGCTAATTTTGACTTTGCAGCTGGCCCATCAAGCAGAAATCGCTCAGTTCTGCTTCCAGGGCAAGATTCATGACAATAAACGTCGACCTGCGTGTAACGGGCGTCGTATAGAGGGGACCAAGGCGCGGCGTGTTGAGTGCTCATGATTATACTTTAATGAAAACTAAACACTTTTTACAAAGAAACAAAACGACAGCAACCAGTTCCGTCAGGCAACAGACAACAAAACGGAAAACAACTACCCACAAACACAATAGAAATATATATATATATATTTTAAATATAATCTCCAATTAGAGACAACGCGAACCAGCTGCCTCTAATTGGAGATCATCCCAATACTCCAACATAGAAATACAAAAACAAGAACTAAACATAGAAACAAAAAAACGTAGAATGCCCACACATATCACACCCTGACCTAACTAAACAGAGAAAAAACAGCTCTCTTAGGTCAGAGCGTGACACTACGTCTCTGTCGTTTTCATTAACCCTCTTCCTCTACCTCCTTCTTTTAAAGGCTAGCTAGTTATCACATAATAGGCAACGGTTTCTGCAAAAGTCTACACAAAATGGACTACCTTAAGCAACAACAACTCCTAAGAATGTTGCAGAATGATTTTATTTATTAAAGGGCTCAATTATCTCTGGCTTCTGTGATCTTTCAAACCCAATAACCAAACGAGGCAGGTGATCATGGATAATATTCTGAGGGGATGCTGGCATGCTACACTGAAGTGTAATGGTAACTGGTATTTATGGGAGTTACTATTGGCAATTAATCCTGCATCTGCCCCTCTCTCTCTCTACCTGCATCTGTCTTGCTCTCATTATCTTTTTATCTCTGTGTTAGATGAAGATGTTCCCCCCCACGCAGGCTAGCACGACATCTACCATGGCTAGCAGTCCCTTCACGGCAGGATAGTGTACACCAGTGCTGCCCCCAGTGTTCCAGGAATGCTGACCCTCTTCCTCCTCTTCCCACAAGGCGGATAAACCTGATAATCAATGCCATGGAATGTGAGTATCTTCACAAGTTAAACCCTGACTATCCAACGTCAGAGAGGAGAGGTGGTGGTGGATGTCACAAGTTTAAAATGCATTGATACCATCATTACCGCCTTTCTTGCTCTCCCGTATCTCAATCCTAATGTCAATCTATTTGTCACATTCTCTTGACTGTCACATGTACATTCCAGTAGAGCATGACATTGGTAGTCTGGCTGGCTTCAGAATCTGGAAAGGCTTTTTCTCTTCTGTGTCTTCTCACTCAAAACCCACATGGACAGCCACACAGCCCCCGAGCGCTGCACCCTTCCACTACAACTGTTGGATTTTCAAATTCATACAACGAGAGGTCTCAAGCCCGCAGGATTTTTTAAGTTGTTGTTGAGAGAACCAATCAAAGCTCAAGCTAAATTCTGCATGAATACTGCACTAACAACGACTCGTGTCCAGATCAGTGTGTCACAGCTCTCCCTCACTGTGTACTATCTGAGTTTTGTCAGCCAAGCTACAACACAGAAATATGAGCAGTCATTATGGCCAATGTATTGACCACGCTACAATGAATTTATCAATCATATCTCTCAAGTACATTGACATATTTTATTGACGTCATGTCCTGGCTTAGTTTACAGTCATCATTGGTAGCAAACACAGTAACCTGGGGCTATATTTGCCAACGTATTGACATGCATCTTCATCTTCTCATAAAAATCTCAGGGATGATTGGCACATCAATTGGCACATAATGGTGTCTGCCTGGGTTTCCTTGCTTCTCTTCAATACTTTATTTATATTTTTCCCACAGTTCATATCAGTGTGTAGTGTAGGTCGCACTTGAATGGAAAAGGTGGAGACAACCAAGCTTGGGCATAATGTTCTGAGAACCAAATATTTATCAGAGTTTGGTGAGTGCGTGGTTGTCCTATGGTTATTTTGAGTACAACCTTCCCACAACTTTCTAGTAAAGGTGTGTCACGTCCTGACCATAGTAAGCTGTGATTTTCTATGGTAGAGTAGGTCATGGCGTGACAGGGGGTGTTTGTCTGTTTTTGTATTTCTATGTTCAGTTTCTAGTTTTGTATTTCTATGTTGGTTTTTGTTTGGCATGACCTCCAATTAGAGGCAGCCGGTTGTCATTGTCTCTAATTGGAGGTCATATTTAAGTTGATGTTTGTCCCACCTTTTTTTTGTGGGTGATTATATTTTGTGAGTAGTGTTTGTTTCTCCTGCGTCACGGTTTGTTGTTTTGTCCTTCAGTTTATTTCGTATAGCATTAAGTTTCACAGGTTAAATAAATATGTGGAACTACGAACACGCTGTATTTTGGTCCTGTCCTTCCGAAAGCCGTGACAAGGTGCAGGATAGTTTCTTTGAATTTGGAACATTCTCAGAATTCTCAGCACAAAAAAAAACATGATTTTCTTGGTTTTCATTACTTTAACAGAAGGTTTCCTAAATGTTCTAAACATTTAATTTCAATTATTGTAATGTTCTAGGAACATTCTGCAACTGGCTTGACTTTGGAAATGTTCTCAAATAGTTCAGAGAAAGTTATGAAACAACGTTCTTTTGTGGGAATTTCAGTACTTCAGCATAACGTCTCTTACAGGCAGGGACGTATTTATTTGTATTTATTCAACCTTTATTTAACTAGGAAAGTCAGTTAAAAACAAATTCTTATATACAATGACGGCATACCAAAAGGCGTCCTGCGGGGACAGGGACCTGGGATTAAAAATAAAAAATAAATACAATATAAATATAGGACAAAACACACATCACAACAAGAGAGACAACACAACACTGCATAAATAGAGACCTAAGACAACATACCAAGGCAGTAACACACGACAACACAGCATGGTAGCAACACCACATAACAACAACATGGTAGCAACACAAAACATGGTACAAACATTATTGGGCACAGACAACAGCCCAAAGGGCAAGAAGGTAGAGACAACAATACATCACACAAAGCAGCCACAACTGTCAGTAAGAGTGTCCATGATTGAGTCTTTGAATGAAGAGATTGAAATAAAAATGTCCAGTTTGAGTGTTTGTTGCAGCTCGTTAAAGTCGCTAGATGCAGCGAACTGAAAAGAGGAGCGACCCATGGATGTGTGGGCTTTGGGGACCTTTAGCAGAATGTTACTGGCAGAACGGGTGTTGCATGTGGAGGATGAGGGCTGCAGTAGATATCTCAGATAGGGGGGAGTGAGGCCAAAGAGGGTTTTATAAATAAGCAACAACCAGTGAGTCTTGCAGCGGGTGTACAGAGATGACCAGTTTACAGAAGAGTATAGAGTGTTGTGATGTGTCCTATAAGGAGCATTGGTGGCAAATCTGATGGCCAAATGGTAAAGAACATCTAGCAGCTCGAGAGCACCCTTGCCTGCCGATCAATAAAGTATGTCTCCGTAATCTTGCATGGGTAGGATGGTCATCTGAATCAGGGTTAGTTTGGCAGCTGGGGTGAAAGAGGAACGATTACGATAGAGGAAACCAAGTCTAGTTTAACTTTAGCCTGCAGCTTTGATATGTGCTGAGAGAAGGACAGTGCACCATCTAGCCATACTCCCAAGTACTTGTATGAGGTGACTACCTCAAGCTCTAAACCCTCAGAGGTAGCAATAACACCTGTGGGATGAGGGGCATTCTTCTTACCAAACCACATGACCTTGTTTTGGAGGTGTTCAGAACAAGGTTAAGGGTAGAGAAAGCTTGTTGGACACTAAGAAAACACGTAACCAGGGTTTGAATTTTAGTGAAGTCAGAAAGGCTGGAAAGGAGGAAGGAGGAACGCTTCTTTTGAAGCTGGACAGTTTTTCTTCTGAAAAGAGCAAACATCCTTTTATTCAAAAGGGAGTCAAGGAGTGTGAAGAGATTCCCCCATTCTATATGTTCATCTATGCAATTTGTTTCTATGTCAGGTTGCAAATAAAGTGCCATTGTGGATGTATTTTGTCTGAAGCAGTTGTATTGTTTAAAACACTATGATGAACTGTATCCCAAATAGCCTACTGTTGAATCATGTCACTTTATTTAGGTTGACTGGTTATGCTGCTATGAGGACTACTCTGAAGCCAAGATTTTGGAGTTTGCTAAAGCTGACTGTTTCATTTTTCTTAAGGTCCAAGTTAATATTTCGTTATTGTCATTGCCTAACCTTCTGTTTTCCAAATGGCCGTTCTTTTTACAGTATTACACAATTTTGAACACACAACTTGAAACCCACCGGCTGAGTGAAAAGAGAAGGTGTGTTTATTATTTCTAGTTGAGGTGTGCCACTGAATATAAAGAGGAAGGATGGGAGGCCGAGCGCACAGGACTGAGAGGTGAAATCAGGTGCAGCTTCAAGGTAAGATGATTCTGGCATTGATGCTCACAGACATATACATTTCTGGAACAAAATACCCTGCTTTTAAGATATGGCATGTTTGAAGTGGCACACATCTCATTGACTAGGCTAGGCTAAGAAGTTACAGCTGTTTCACTGCATTTATGCCAAATCATGTGATGGGAAGTCAGTGACTATTCATTTGTTTTGTTTTCATGCTTCCTAGTAATTTACCAAGGTATGAAGTGTGAGGTTGGGGTATCGAAAACACATTGTTTATTGATGTTTAAAATACTTTTCCGGACGTTGAAAATACATATTGTTTTTGTAATTGTTTCTATGGCCAAATTTCAGGCAAACTTAATCACTTATGTCACATGTCAATGAAAAAAGCATTATGTGTATTTTCAAAAGTAACATTTCCAATTAATATAGAATTTCAGTGTGGAATAAAAGATTGCAGTAGGCCTATGGAATATTTATAATTGCTGCCATCTTGCACTTATCAAAAGCGTCAGACCTGTCAGTGGAACCAACAGAACACTTCAACAACGGTTACAGAAACGTTTTAAAAAATTAGTGTTGGCACTCGGGTGACTGGTTAGGCCAGGGAGACTGGTTAGCCCAGGAGAAGAAATTGGCGAACAGGTGAACCAAACTAATAAGGCTTGGCAGAAGGAAAGACAGAATTGGTTATTCTCAGTCTGGTTGAGTTTTAATTGATTTCAGTGTGTGCTGGAATAAAAATCTCAGAACAAACAATAATAAATAAAATGCCATAATGCATAAATCAATTCATAAAGATAGTCACTATTCAGAAAATGGCAAACTATCAGAATTCATCCCGGTAGTTTCAACATGACATCATTTATTCTAAGTCATTTCATATATCAGTCCAGAAATAATTTGCTCTAATTAACAGAATTCATTCATAAATAAGAGAGATAGGAAACGGAGTAATCAGCTCGATACTTTACCCGCCAACATAACAAAGGAAAATGTGCTCCGGGAGCCGTATATACGTTTACAAACAATCGTGAGGCAACTCAAAACAATCACCCGCATCAGTGAAAACTGTCAAACAAAAATACATTTCTATTTACTCATGTTTGCTTCTTGGACGCACACAAAGTAAACAAAAAGGATTCAGTGTTGCTGGGGAACCTGACAGATATCCAATAACAGATAAAAGTGGAGTTTTAATGCCAGCCTTTCCCAACAGGCATTTCGGTTGCATTCCCCTGCTTAGATGTTGCATGCATTAACCAATGGCTGCGTGCCATGTCAAAGACTGTCATCGACTGACAGATTGCTA
Organism: Salmo trutta; assembly: GCF_901001165.1. Classification (NCBI taxonomy): domain Eukaryota; kingdom Metazoa; phylum Chordata; class Actinopteri; order Salmoniformes; family Salmonidae; genus Salmo; species Salmo trutta. The sequence goes on along the minus strand of NC_042977.1, from coordinate 37,364,063 downwards.
TAACATATGATGTGGTTATTTGGTATGTAAAAATCTGTCACGATTCCTACCGACGGTGGCGCCCCCTCCTGCTCGGGTGGCGCTCGGCGGTCGCCGTCACCGGCCTATTAGCTGCCACCGATTCCCTTTTTGTTTTTCCCTTTTTTTATGTTTTCTCACCTGCCCTGAGTTAGTCATTAGGAGGGCTATTTAGTTCAGCTGGCCCGCTTCCTATTGTGCGGGATTGTCTTCCTGTGTGTCGACTGCGTTTTGTTCGACTGTGCTTGTCGAGTGTATTTTCCCTGTTGTTGGGAAACCTTTTATTTTGTGCTTGTGGTTTATTAAAATTACCACACAGTGTTCGCTGCTTCCTGCGCTTCTTTCCGCCACACAACAGACAAGCCGTTACAAAATCATATCTAGGTCAAATTAAGATCTGTAGCCAGGACACCGGGGTTAACACTGAATGTGATATTGTATGTGGTTGTTAATCTACCTTAGTTGATTGCACCGACTGTAAGTCACTTTGGATAAGAGTGTCTTCTAAATGACCAAAATATAACAATTAACATGTTCAAAGCACACTGGATATTATACTAATGAGCTCCGTCACCAAACAAGACCAAATTTGGTCAGTCTGGACGAAATCTGAACCAATCATAGACGTCTACTTTTGTCCATGTTTCACAAGTTTGGACAGCACAGTACGGTAGAGCATAGTAGAGTAGAGTAGAGTAGTGTCCAAACTTGGGAAATATCAATGCCTATATTTGGAACAAATCAAGGCCAGTACCGATTCGACCAAATCGGAACCAATCATAGACATCTACGTTTGTGGACAGTGTGGATGTTGAAATCAAGACCAGGGCGGACTGACCAAATTTCAACCACTTTTCTATGTGCATAGACATCTCATGTTGGTCGATGCTTAGTGGTCTCTCCATTCATAATTACCTTTATCTCGCTTTCAGATGAATCGACTTGTGGTTATCATTGCGACACTCTTCGTCCCCACTACATACAGTGCTACAGGCGATTGTAAGTGATTATTCTATTATTTTGTTGGACTGTGACTCTTCTATCAATGTTGTGACTCTGTATAACTTTTTCCCTTCTTCAATTTTAACAGCGTGGTGTTACCATGATCCTAGTTGTGGTAAGTATTGGTTTTACCCCCTGGTTACAGTGTAATTTGTATTCACAAATTGAAGTGATTGCGATAGCAGTGGATAATAGACTATAGAATTGATGTATTAGCATATTATATGACCCTTATAAAACGATGGTACATTGACACCATGGTATGATTGATTCCATGTTAAGACGACACCACTTGGTCCACCATTGCCAGTGAACATTGCAACGGATCCCGTCAGTCTCCCATCAACATCGTCTCTGCATCGGCAGTGGGCGATGAAACCCTGACTGCCTTCACCTTCACCAAATACGGAGACAACTCCACAATGAACAAGATCAAGAACACTGGCAAAACTGGTGAGGAGAATGGATGGATGCCTTGCCTTCTCAATCCATACACTCAAAGTCCCACTTGAGGATAATGTGTGAACCAAACCAGGAACCCTTATGTGCAAAATGTAACCAATTTCTCTCTTTTTGTTCCTCCTCTCTTTCTTTCAGTCAAAGTGGAGCTGACGAGTGGTGTCCAGGTTACAGGTGGGGCCCTGTCTGAGGTCTATGACAGCCTGCAGTTTCACCTCCACTGGGGGAATGGTACCTCAGTCCCTGGGTCGGAGCACACAGTGGATGGAACACGCTACCCCATGGAGGTATGGAAAGGTTCAACACAACATTGCTGCGTTCTGATTCTCTAACCTTCTCGAGAGTGTCCCCTCATCCACCCCCCTTCAAGGATTAGTGCAAGCATGGCTGGAGGAAGTTTCCACCATATTCCAAACACTAATCCATTCCTTTTAAATTCATGCAGGGAAGAGTGTATTAGTACACTTTGGGAGAGGGGTTAAGAATCTGAATGTAGCCCATTTATCATTGTGTGGTACTTCTCATACTGATGCACATATACCACACTGCAATGGATCAATGACAAGGTCTTCATTTAGCCTTAGTCCAGTCTGAATTAATTCCCCTCCAGCCAAACTGCATCCTGCCTTGGTTTACTAGAAAACTGACAGATGCGGAGATGTAACCACTCTCAAATTCATAAATGGTGCAATAATCCGACTGTTGTACTGAGCTCATGAGGCATTTATACGTTCTATTCCTCAAGAATCAGGGGGCATATATATATCATTCATTTAAATGACCTTTAATAAACAGCTGTATATATGGCAGATTGTAGTCTACCTTTTTAAATGTATCATTACAACGTTTGAATTTTCCAATGGATTCAGATAACTTTTGACATCAACTGTTATGCTTCACCTTTCAGTTGCACATAGTAAATGCCAAGTCTTCGCACAATGGTAACACGACCACGGCCGTTACAGACAGCACGGGACTCGCTGCTCTTGGTTTCTTCATAGAGGTGAGCGGATGCTTTAACCTTCCTAGAAATGGTATCCATTTTTCCACAGTAGATTAGCATTTAAATGTTTTATTGCTGTTTTTTATGACTAAAGTCTTTGTTTTTCAAACAGGCCATGCCTGGTAATGCAACTGGTTCACCACCAGCCTGGAATACTCTGACATCCTACTTGGCCAACATCACACTAAAAGGTGAGAGGAGAGATTTGACTGGTTCTGATTTGATCAAGATCTACTTCCTCAAAATAAAGTTTGGAAGAGGATTTGGGATTAGTCTTCTCTTTGAATTCAAAATTTGTAATTTTCTTGTTCAATTTCAGTAGCATATGATTTTATATACGTTTAATCTCTCTCTTCCTCCAGATGAGTATATAAACATTACTCATGCTATTTCATTGGATGAGCTCCTGGAAGGGGTGGACCGTACCAAATACTACCGTTACCTTGGCTCCCTGACCACTCCAAACTGCAATGAGGCTGTGGTTTGGACCGTGTTCAAGGACCCTATCAAAGTCAGCCAGGACTTGGTGAGTTTGTGCAACAATTTCACCAGAAACCCGAACACCATTTCTACTTAGCGGAAAATAAACATAGCTCCGACAAGAACTGTATTCAATTATCTTTCAGTGCAGGATCAATTCCTTATCCATTCTGCTTATGAAACATTATAAAAGTAATGATTCAAAAATATTACCAAACATGATCTTTCATCTGGGGTGGTACAACAAAAGAGATTTTGATGTATCAATTGGCTCTTCAAGAAGTCATGAACATACAGATCCCATATCTTAATTTGACTCCGTTTCAAACAGCAGGAAATACTTGCAGCAAAAGCAAATGTGTATTGTTATGTGGATTATAATTAAAGGGCACTTTTTTATAGGGGTTGCTACATTTTTTGTTAGGGCAAATCAAGTCGAAAAATGTAATGTGGCGATTACAAACTTTAGAAGCCTTTTAAAAAACTTGAGCACACTTTAAGTTAGTATTTCATGCTGTGCAGGAAAATTCATGCAACAGGATGTTTGGCATATGAACACACATTTTATAAATGTCTTATTTTAATCACATTTTTACCGGAATGCAACGACATGCCTTAAAGTTGTCGTTTTTGTGATCTATTTATGTATTTACTTGGAGAGCAATTGCCTCAAAGTTTAGCTGATTTCACATTACTTGGCAGCTCAACTAAAACTAGCTGTTTAACTGACGTCTGTGCCCAGTGGGTAAAGCCATTGGGCCAACATGATGTCACACTTATGTCTATGATCCTATCTGAAATTAATTAACCTTTTCCCCTCAGATTGATCTCTTCAGCACAACATTGCACATTGACCACAACTCCACCTCTGCCTTGATGACTAACGTCTTCAGGAACATCCAGCCTGGCAACGACTGGGTGGTGACGACCCAGGGCCGTCCAGCGTCGGGAGCCTCCACAATGTGCTCCTCTCTGGGCCTCATGGCCCTGGCCTGGATGCTGCTGAGGGTTTAGTGACGGCGAGTAACTCCTTACCTGAAGTGCATTGCCCTATCTCCATGAACCCTCAAGCTACCAACATATTTTCCTTATATCGATTACCAACATGGGTCATCTTGATCCCAAGGAGAAACTATTGGAAAAATATAAACAATCATAGCGAAATGTGTTTAATCCTTGGTTGGCAAATATAGCCCCAGGGTACGGAGTTTGCTACCAATGATGACTGTAAACTAAGCCCAAGCATGAAGTCAATAAAGAATGTCAATTTACTTGAGAGGTATGATTGATAAATTCAATGTAGTTTTGTGATTACATTGGCTATAGTGACTGCTCGTGCGCCCATGTTGTAGCCTGGCTGATGCGACTCACATAGTACACAGCGAGGGAGAGCTGTGACACACTGGTCTGGACTGGAGTCTGTTGGCAGTATTCACGCAAAGGTTGGCTTGAGCTTTGATTGGTTCTCTCAACAACAACAAAATAATTCCTGTGGGCTTGAGACCTCTCGTTGTTTGGATTTGAAAATCAAAGTTGTATTTGAAGGGGCAGTGCTGGGGGGCTGTGTGGGTGTCCTTGTCAATGCTTGAATGAGAAAGACACAGAGGAGAAATAGCCTTTCCAGATTCTGAAGTCAGTCACTACCAGTGTCATGCTCAAATTCTCAAATATTCTGACATTTCTCCTGGAATGTACATGTGATAGTCAAGAGAATGAGACAAATGGATTGAGATTAGGATTGAGATAAGCAAGAGAAAGAAAGGCAGTAATGATGGTATCAATGCAATTTTAACTTGTGACATCACCTGTCTTGACATTTGCCACCACCTGTCCTCTCTTGTCAGTGTCTAACTTGTGCAGATACTCATATTCCATGGCATTGATTATCAGGTTTATCTGCTTTCTGGGAGACTGTGGGTGTGTTTCATGTGATAAGTGCACACACACGTCATTTCACTAAAGCACTGCCAAGATATCTGAAAGCAAGCTGCATTAGCATCAATGCAAGGCTGTGCAGTCAAACTGTACTGTATGTTACACTTGTTCATATACCGTAAACTGCTTTGTGTGAATTACAAATGTCACCGATTGGAAGCCCAAATAAGTGTGTGTGGGGGGGTTCAGGGTTCAAAGTTGTGTAATACTGTAAAAGAACGTCTGATTGACGCCCAATTACCGTTGACCTGAACAGGGCCCAGGACCAGTGGAAGTATGGTGTTGTTTTCTGCATTTGCATCTTTCTTCAACACAAAACCTACCACCGTTATGAGTGGCCAAAGAGCTTTGGTGGGTTTTGCCTCGAAAGAAATATGCATATGCCGAAAAGAGCACCCATAGCTACTGTACAATATGCTGGTGGATCTTTGATGTTACTGGTCCTGGGGCCCTTGTTAAGGTCAAGGCATCATTAACTTTACCCAGAACCACAGCCTGGTCTCATAGACTAGATGTAACATAGTAAAAGTAAATCCAGGACACTCAAAATAGTATGATATGTTACGTTTGGTATGGTTACATAAGACAAATGGTTACTTATGGCAAAAACAAAGTAGAGTGCTTGGTCGGGATGGATGGGTAGACATATAACGTAAGTATTCAGACACATTCTCTTTTGTTACGTTACAGCCTTATTCTAAAATGGATTAAATAAAACATTTTCCTCATCAATTTACACACAATTCGCCATAATGATGTAGCAAAAACAGGTTTTTAGAAATGATTGCAAATGTATTAAAAATAAAAAACAGATTAACCCTATTTGCATAAGTATTGCTTTGAGACGCAAAATTGAGCTCACGTGCATCCTGTTTCCATTGATAATCCTTGAGATGTTTCTAAAACTTGATTGGAGTCCACCTGTGGTAATTTCAATTGATTGGACATGATTTGGAAAGGAACACACCTGTCCTTATAAGGTCCAACAGTTGACAGTGCATTTCAGAGCAAAAACCAAGTCATGAGGTTGAAGGAATTGTTCGTAGAGCTCCACGAAACAATTGTGTCGAGGCACAGATCTGGAGAAGGATACCAAAACATTTATGCAGCATTGAAGGTCCCCAGGAACACAAGAAGCCTCCATCATTCTTAATTGGAAGAAGTTTGGAACCACAAAGACTCTTCCTAGAGTTGGCCACCCGGCCAAACTGAGCAATCGGGGAGAAGAACCCTGGTCAGGGTGGTGACCAAGATGGTCAGTCTGACAGAGCTCCAGAGTTCCTCTGTGGAGATGGGAGAACCTTCCAGAAGGACAACCATCTCTGCAGCACTCCACCAGTCAGGCCTTTATGGTAGAGTGGCCAAACGGAAGCCAGTCCTCAGTAAAAGGCACATGACAGCCTGCTTGGAGTTTGCCAAAAGGCACCTAAAGAACTCTCAGACTATGGGAAACAAGATTCCCTGGTCTGATGAAACCAAGATTGAACTCTTCGGCCTGATTGCCAAGCGTCACGTCTGGAGGAAACCTGGCACCATCCCTTTGGTGAAGCATAGTGGTGGCAGCATAATTCTGTGGTGATGTTTTTCAGCAGCAGGGACTGGGAGACTAGTCAAATCAAATCAAATTGTCTTGGTCACATACACATGGTTAGCAGATGTTATTGCGAGTGTAGTGAAATGCTTATGCTTCTAGATCCGACTGTGCAGCAGTATCTAACAGGTAATATCTAACAATTCCACAACAAAATCTAATATCTAACAAATTCCACAACAAAACCTAATACATACAATCTAACTAAAAGGATGGGGTAAAAATATATAAATACAAAATATATGGATGAGCAGTGACAGAGCGACTAAGATGCAATAGATAGTGTAGTATACAGACAGTTGACGTCAGAAGTTTACATACTCCTTAGCCAAATACATTTAAACTCCGTTTTTCACATTTCCTGACGTTTAATCCTTGCAAATCCCTGTCTTAGGTCAGGTAGGATCACCACTTTATTTTAAGAATGTGAAATGTCAGAATAATAGTAGAGATAATGATTTATTTCAGCTTTTATTTCTTTCATCATATTCACAGTAGGTCAGAAGTTTACATACAATTAATTAGTATTTGGTAGCATTGCCTTTCAAATTATTTAACTTGGGTCAAATGTTTCGGGTAGCCTTCCACAAGCTTCCCACAATAAGTTGGGTGAATTTTGGCCCATTCATCCTGACAGAGCTGGTGTAACTGAGTCAGGTTTGTAGGCCATCTTGCTCGCACTCACTTTTTCAGTCCCATCCACAAATGTTCTATAGGGTTGAAGTCAGGGCTTTGTGATGGCCACTCCAATACCTTGACTTTGTTGTCCTTAGTAACCTTTCTGGCACAGGCGTTCCGCTAGCAACCCACCTCGACAACATCCGGTGAAATTGCAGAGCACGAAATTCAAATTACAGAAATTGAAATATTAAACATTCATGAAAATACAAGTGTCATACATCAAAATAAAGCTGAACTTCTTGTTAATCCAGCTGCGGTGTCAGATTTCAAAAAGGATTTACAGCGAAAGCACACCATGCGATTATCTGAGGACAGCGCCCCACATATAAAAGCATGAAAAAAATAATTCAACCAGGCAGGTGTGCCACGAAAGTCAGAAATAGCGATATAATTAATGCCTTACCTTTGAAGATCTTCTTCTGTTTGTACTCCAAAAGGTCCCACCTACATCACAAATGGTCCTTTTATTCGATAAAGTTCTTCTTTATATCCCCAAACACTCAGTTTAGCTGGCGTGCTTCATTCAATAGTCCACCGGTTTCCCTCCTTCAAAATGCATACAAAATGAATCCCAAACGTTACCAATAAACTTCTCCAAACAAGTCTAACAATGTTTATAATCAAACCTCAGGTACCCAAATACGTAAATAAACAATAAAATTTAAGACGGGGAATCGTTATTGTTTTCACCGGAGATAAACAACAAAGAACGCGCTCTCATCCACGCGCATAAAAACACTACAGCCAAAATGGGAGCCACTTAGAAAAACTACAAATTCTGGCTCATTTTTCCAAAAACAAGCCTGAAACTCTTTCTAAAGACTGTTGACATCTAGTGGAAGCCCTGGGATTTGCAATCTGGGAGGATTTTGCCTCATAATAAACATGACAGCGAATGGAAACAGTGGTAGGCTGAAAAATCATTTGTTTTTGGGATGGTTTGTCCACGGGGTTTCGCCTGCCATATCAGTTCTGTTATACTCACAGAAATTATTTTAATAGTTTTAGAAACTTTAGAGTGTTTTCTATCCAAATCTATGCATATCCTAGCTTCTGGGCCTGAGAAACAGGCAATTTACTTTGGGCACGCTTTTCATCCGGACGTCAAAATACTGCCCAATAGCCCAAAGAGGTTCATCCATTTTGCCTTAAATTTGGAAGTATGCTTGGGGTCATTGTTCATTTGGAAGACCCATTTGTGACCAAGCTTTAACTTCATGACTGATCTCTTGAGATGTTGCTTTAATATATCCACGTAATTTCCCTCCCATGATGCCATCTATTTTGTAAAGTGTACCAGTCCCTCCTGCAGCAAAGCACCCCACAACATGATGCTGCCACCCCCGTGCTTCACGGTTGGGATGGTGTTATTCGGCTTGCAAGCCTCCCCCTTTTTCCTCCAAACATAACGATGGTCATTATGGCCAAACATCTCTATTTTTGTTTCATCAGACCAGAGGACATTTCTCCAAAAAGTGCGATCTTTGTCCCCATGTGCAGTTGCAAACCGTAGTCTGGCTTTTTAATGGCGGTTTTGGAGCAGTGTCTTATTCTTTACTGAGCGGCCTTTCAGGTTATGTCAATATAGGACTTGTTTTACTGTGGATATAGATACTTTTGTACCTATTTCCTCCAGCATTTTCACAAGCTCCTTTGCTGTTGTTCTAAGATTGGTCTTCCTGTCTTGGTTGGCACCCCCCCCCCTTGGGTTGTGCCATGGCGGAGATCTTTGTGGGCTATACTCGGCCTTGTCTTAGGACGGTAAGTTGGTGGTTGTAGACATCCCTCTAGTGGTGTGGGGGCTGTGCTTTGGCAAAGTGGGGGGGGTTATATCCTGCCTGTTTGGCCCTGTCCGGGGGTATCATCGGATGGGGCCACAGTGTCTTCTGATCCCTCCTGTCTCAGCCTCCAGTATTTATGCTGCAGTAGTTTATGTGTCGGGGGGCTAGGGTCAGTCTGTTACATCTGGAGTATTTCTCGTCTTATCCGGTGTCCTGTGTGAATTTAAATATGCTCTCTCTAATTCTCTCTTTCTCTCTTTCTTTCTTTCTCTCAGAGGACCTGAGCCCTAGGACCATGCCTCAGGACTACCTGGCATGATGACTCCATTGCTGTCCCCAGTCCACCTGGTCATGCTGCTGCTCCAGTGTCAACTGTTCTGCCTGCGGCTACGGAACCCTGACCTGTTCACCGGACGTGCTTGTTGCACCCTCGACAACTACTATGATTATTATTATTTGACCATGCTGGTCATTTATGAACATTTTAACATCTTGACCATGTTCTGTTATAAAATCCACCCGGCACAGCCAGAAGAGGACTGGCCACCCCTCATAGCCTGGTTCCTCTCTAGGTTTCTTCCTAGGTTTTTGGCCTTTCTAGGGAGTTTTTCCTAGGGAGTTTTTCCTAGCCACCGTGCTTCTTTCACATGCATTGCTTGCTGTTTGGGGTTTTAGGCTGGGTTTCTGTACAGCACTTTGAGATTTCAGCTGATGTACGAAGGGCTATATAAATAAATTTGATTTGATTTGATTGATTTGCACTTTTCGCACCAAAGTATGTTAATCTCTAGGAGACTGAACGCGTCTCCTTCCTGAGCGGTATGACGGATGCGTGGTCCCATGGTGTTTATACTTGCATACTATTGTTTGTACAGATGAACGTGGTACCTTCAGGCATTTGGACATTGCTCCCAAGGATGAACCAGACTTGTGGAGGTCTACAATTGTTTTCTGAGGTCTTGGCTGATTTCTTTTGATTTTCCCATGATGTCAAGCAAAGAGGCACTGAGTTTGAAGGTAGGCCTTGAAATACATCCACAGGTACACCTTCAAGTGACTCAAATGATGTCAATTAGCCTATCAGAAGTTTCTAAAGCCATGACATCGTTTTCTGGAATTTTCCAAGCTGTTTAAAGGCACAGTCAACTTAGTGAATGTTAACTTCTGATCCACTGGAATTGTGATACAGTGAATTTTAAGTGAAATAATCTATCTGTTAACAATTGTTGGAAAAATTACTTGTGTGATGCACAAAGTAGATTTCCTAACCGACTTGCCAAAACTATAGTTTGTTAACAAGAAATTTGTGGAGTGGTTGAAAAACGAGTTTTAATGACTCCAACCTTCGAGTATTTAAACTTCCGACATCAACTGTAGGTATATTAATGTTAGAATTTAAACTCGATATAGGCTTCTTTGGATGGAGTAGGCTAAACAGTTACAACCAAATGTTTGAATTGCTTGAGTTAGTCACCTCGAATTATGCTGTCCTCCTTTCTCCACACTCACCCACTTGCATGCTTTTGCATTCAAAAACAGCCCCAAATTAGGCTATCAAAGAACTGTCAATGAATGATCATATCAATGGATAGAATCAATGAATTAACCTGTTGGGGTGTAGGGGGCAGTATTTTCACAGCCGGATGAAAAATAATACCCAATTTCAACAGGTTACTACTCTGGCCGAGAAACTGGAATATGCATATTATTAGTAGATTTGGATAGGAAACACTCTGAAGTTTCTAAAACCTGAGAAACCTGAGAAAACTCCAAGCAGGAAGTGTAATGTCTGAGAATTGTAGTTCTTCTTTTGATTCTCTATCGAAACTACAGTGTCTGTGGGGTGACGTTGCACTTCCTAAGGCTTCCATTGGCTGTCAACAGCCTTCAGAAAGTGGTTTGAGCATTCTCCTGTCACTGGGCAGATAATAGGAGCTCAGTTACTGAGTGGACTGCCTGGAGACAAAGGGATTGGATATGCTTGGTCCCGCGAGTGCGCCGTTCCTTCTTTTTCTTCTTGAATGAATATGCTATTGTCCGGTTGGAATATTATTGCAATTTTACGTTAAAAATACCATAAAGATTGATTTTCAACAGCGTTTGACATGCTTCTAAGTACGGTAATGGAACATTTGACTTTTCGTCTCTGGTACCGCGCTCACGCGGAATGCCATTGGATAGTGACCTGAACGCACGAACAAAACAGAGGTATTTGTACATAAATATGGATTATTTTGAACAAAAACAACATTTCTTGTGGAAGTAGCAGTCCTGGGAGTGCATTTTGACAAAGATCAGCAAAAGTAAGACAATATTTCTAATACTAATTCTGAGTTTAGGTTCCCCGAACTTGGCGGGTGTCTGTATAGCTCGCTGTGATGGCTGAGCTATGTACTCAGAATATTGAAAAATGTGCTTTCTCCGTAAAGCTATTTTAAAATCTGACACAGCGGTTGCATCCAGGAGTATTCTATCTATAATTCTTTAAATAATTGTTATATATTTTGTCAACGTTTATGATGAGTATTTTTGTAAATTGATGTGCACATTCACTGGAAGTTTTGGTGGGAATACATATTCTGATCACGCGCCAATGTAAAATGCTGTTTTTGGATATAAATATGAACTTTATCGAACAAAATATACATGTATTTTGTAACATAATGTCCTAGGAGTGTCATCTGATGAAGATCGTCAAAGTTTAGTGTTCATTTAGCTGTGTTTTGGGTTTTATTGACACATGTCCTTGCTTGGAAAATGGCTGTGTGATTATTTTTGTCTATGTACTCTCCTAACATGATCTAATGTTTTGCTTTTGCTGTAAAGCCTTTTTGAAATTGGACAATGTGGTTACATCAAGGAGAAGTGTATCTTGAAAATGGTGTAAAATAGTTGTATGTTTGAGAAAGGTGAATTATGACAGTTTGTTGTTTTTGAATTTGCCGCCCTGATACTGGCTGTGTCCCGCTAGCGTCCCACGTAGCCCATAGAAGTTAACCCATGTGCGTGTCCAGTAGCCTTCACAAGATCAGATATGGCCCAGACCAGACAAGTCTTGTTGGTTTACCTTGCCTCATCCACACAGATTCTGCTTACGTTCTGTTTTTTACATGTCCAATGGTCAATTCGACGTTGACCCAGCTTTGTACACTCACATGTCTAATATTTAAACTTATATCGATTCTTCTTTCCACTTCAAAGAGAACAGTATAGGTTACTGAAAATCACCAGATGACTGGAAAGTTCTCCCACATAATCCCCGCTATGGAACTGTCACAGTTCCACACAACAAAAATGTCCAGGAAGGGTAGCACCTTCTGTAATGCTATTGAGGCAATCTACCTCTCATTCATTTCAACAACCTTAGCTCCAGTTTCTCATTCACACTGGTGAGTCAGGACCAAACATCTCCTTGTAAATATGGTGTTAACCTCTCTCGGGTATGTGGGACGAAATCGTCCCACCTAGTCAACAGCCAGTAGAATCGAGTGGCGCGATATTCAAAAACCTTAAAAATGCTATAACTTCAATTTCTCAAACATATGACTATTTTACACCATTTTAAAGACAAGACTCTCGTTAATCTAATCACATTGTCCGATTTCAAAAAGGCTTTACAATGAAAGCAAAAGATTAGATTATGTCAGGAGAGTACCCAGACAGAAATAATCACACACCCATTTTTCAAGCTAGCATATAATGTCACAAGAACCACAGCTAAATGCAGCACTAACCTTTGATGATCTTCATCAGATGACACTCCTAGGACATTATGTTATACAATACATGCATGTTTTGTTCAATCAAATTCATATTTATATCAAAAAACAGCTTTTTATATTAGCATGTGACGTTAAGTACTAGCAAACATACCGAAAACTTCCGGTAAATTTACTAAATTACTCACGATAAACGTTCACAAAAAACATAACAATTGTTTTAAGATAGCTCGCCATCACGGGCTAGCTAATTTGACACCCACCAAGTTTGGCGTTCACTAAACTCAGAATTACTATAAGAAAAATTGGATTACCTTTGCTGTTCTTCGTCAGAAAGCACTCCCAGGGCTCCTACTTCAACCACAAATGTTGTTTTGGTTCAAAATAATCCATAGTTATGTTCAAATATTCTCTGTTTTGTCCGTGCGTTCAGGTCCCTATCCGAACGGTGACGCACGGATGCATGTCGTGACAAAAAATTTCAAAATATTCCATTACCGAACTTCGAAGCATGTCAAACGCTGTTTAAAATCAATTTTTATGCGATTTTTCTCGTAAAATAGCGATAATATTCCGACCGGGAGACGTTGTTTTCGTTCAAACACTGAAAATAGAAAATGGTGTCTTCATGTGCACGCGCGGACCCGGGTTATTGTTCTCAGATCGATCACTTTCCAAATGCAGATGTCCAGATTTTCTGCATCAACCCACTTGTGGTTTTGCCATTGTCTTAGTTGATGTACTAGTCTCTAGTGGAAGGTGATTTTACAATTTCTTCTAGGTGTGTCGCTGTTGCTGTCAAGGCCATTCTACCGTTCTTCGTCTGTCCTGGTTTTCACTCTGTTAGAAAGACCATGTGAGGGCAGAGAAGTCGATAGGGACAGCGCCTCTGTCAGGGGTATCTGCCAGAGTAGATATGTCATCAGGAGCAACAGGCATGTCACTCCTCCCCATCCCTGGACTCTCTGGATATTCAGGCGAGAGCATCTGTTGGCTGTTAGAAGATGCTCCTTGAGCCACCTCTCCTTTGGCTTCTTCATGGCTCCTGCCTGGCGCATCGACATCTTGGCTCCTACCTGGCGCACTGAACTCCTCTGCTCCCGTTCCCTCTGGACACCTGCCTGGTTTATCAGCATCCTCATGGCTCGGTGGTCGCCTCCTTCTCCCCGCCGGGACTCTGGTGCAGTGGTTTAGATGGTACCAGATGTTGCTTCCTTTCACCTGGACGACTGTTGGTGTCGCTAGGACCACTCCGTAGGGACCCTCTCACACTCGGATGTAGTCCTGGTCCCCTGGGATCACCGGACGTGGAACCTCTGGTCCTGGTTCAGGCTGTTTCCATGAGGTTTTCCAACTCAGAGACTTATGGCCTCTGTTCTATGATTACACCATACACCATCTTATTTCAATCTCTCATCACACAACAAAATGCCATTCCAGCTGAAGCTCGTGACTTCCTTCACTTCAGCTGAGCTGCTTTTAGTTTCTCCACTTTCTCCTTCTGATTCCCAAGAGACTGATAGCATAACACTTGCAAAGCAACGAAAAACACAAAACATAACAGTATTAACAATGTGGTAAGTTATATAAGTATATTCATGAAAACCGAAGTCTGAGACCATGACAATTCCCACTCTCTCTTCACCTGACTCTATAACTCCAGGATACGTTTCTGCTGGACTCCACAAAAATAAAAGCCCTAAAGAAGCTTCCTCATGCTTTCGCCCAGTCTTCCCCTTTCGGCCCCAGGTTCTGAGAGGTGTTCCCAAGCCATGTAATTTTAACTTTTTTATTAACACTTAATAGGCACATCACCTGATAGGCAAGTGCATATCCCTTATCAACGTTACATCCTCTTGAGGTAACTCAGCACTGTATATGGTTTCACATTAATGCCGTCAACATGTTGTTTAGAGCACAATTACCCTAACATCTATCCTCCTCATGTGATGTATTAATTAACTTGTTATGGCTTGGTGGCAGTATTTCAACATCTGGATGAGAAGTGCGCCCAAAGTAAACTGCCTGTTACTCAGGCCCAGAAGCTAGGATATGCATACAGTGAGGGGGGAAAGCATTTGATCCCCTGCTGATTTTGTACATTTGCCCACTGACAAAGAAATGATCAGTCTATAATTTTAATGGTAGGTTTATTTGAACAGTGAGAGACAGAATAACGACAAAGAAATCCAGAAAAACGCATGTCAAAAATGTTATAAATTGATTTACATTTTAATGAGGGAAATAAGTATTTGACCCCTCTGCAAAACATGACTAAGTATTTGGTGGCAAAACCCTTGTTGGCAATCAGAGGTCAGACATTTCTTGTAGTTGGCCACCAGGTTTGCACACATCTCAGGAGGGATTTTGTCCAACTCCTCTTTGCAGATCTTCTCCAAGTCATTAAGGTTTCGAGGCTGACGTTTCGCAACTCGAACCTTCAGCTCCCTCCACAGATTTTCTATGGGATTAAGGTCTGGAGACTGGCTAGGCCACTCCAGGACCTTAATGTGCTTCTTCTTGAGCCACTCTTTTGTTGCCTTGGCCGTATGTTTTGGGTCATTGTCATGCTGGAATACCCATCCACGACCCATTTTCAATGCCCTGGCTGAGGGAAGGAGGTTCTCACCAAAGATTTGACGGTACATGGCCCCGTCCATCGTCCCATTGATGCGGTGAAGTTGTCCTGTCCCCTTAGCAGAAAAACACCCCCAAAGTATAATGTTTCCACCTCCATGTTTGACGGTGGGGATGGTTTTCTTGGGGTCATAGGCAGCATTCCTCCTCCTCCAAACACGGCGAGTTGAGTTGATGCCAAAGAGCTCAATTTTGGTCTCATCTGACCACAACACTTTCACCCAGTTGTCCTCTGAATCATTCAGATGTTCATTGGCAAACTTCAGACGGACATGTATATGTTCTTTCTTGAGCAGGGGGACCTTGCGGGTGCTGCAGGATTTCAGTCCTTCACAGCGCAGTGTGTTACCAATTGTTTTCTTGGTGACTATGGTCCCAGCTGCCTTGAGATCATTGACAAGATCCTCCTGTGTAGTTCTGGGCTGATTCCTCACCGTTCTCATGGTCATTGCAACTCCACGAGGTGAGATCTTGCATGGAGCTCCAGGCCGAGGGAGATTGACAGTTATTTTGTGTTTCTTCCATTTGCGAATAATCGCACCAACTGTTGTCACCTTCTCACCAAGCTGCTTGGCGATGGTCTTGTAGCCCATTCCAGCCTTGTGTAGGTCTACAATCTTGTCCCTGACATCCTTGGAGAGCTCTTTGGTCTTGGCCATGGTGGAGAGTTTGGAATCTGATTGATTGATTGCTTCTGTGGACAGGTGTCTTTTATACAGGTAACAAGCTGAAATTAGGAGCACTCCCTTTAAGAGTGTGCTCCTAATCTCAGCTTGTTACCTGTATAAAAGACACCTGGGAGCCAGAAATCTTTCTGATTGAGAGGGGGTCAAATACTTATTTCCCTCATTAAAATGCAAATCAATTCATAACATTTATGATTTATGAGTTTGTCAGTGCGCAAACGTACAAAATCAGCAGGGGATCAAATACTTTTTTCCCTCACTATAAGAGGCATAATTTGGATTTACACATGTGTAAGTGGCTCCAGAATCTATCATCACGGGTGTGCCTCTGTTCTCTATTTGAACCTGCAGCATAAGTTCTTAATCAGCTCTCGTGGATATCATTGAAAACTGACCCTCGCCTGTAGGTGTCACGTCCTGACCCTAGTAAGATGTAATTTTCTATAGTAGAGTAGGGCAGGGCGTGACAGGGGGTGTTTTGGGCTAATCTATGTTTTCTATGTTTAGGTTCTAGTTTGTCTATATCTACGTTGGGATTGATCTCTAATTGGAGGCAGCTGATCCTCATTGCCTCTGATTAGAGATCATTTTTAAGTAGCGGTTTTTCTCATTGTGGTTTGTGGGTTATTATCTTTTGTGAGTGTGTTTGTTCCTCCTGCGTCACGGTTTGTTATATTCCTATTTTTGAAGTTATTTATGTATTGCATTAAGTTTCACGTTTAAATAAATATGTGGAACTACGAAAACGCTGCATCTTGGTCCGCTCCTTTGAACAGCCGTGACAGTAGGATTATCTGGGCATCCCTAGTATCCTTGATTAGGCCCCGCCCATGGGTTTACAGGGCCTTGTGGTTGTCTCTGATTGTTTTGCCAACCAACACAATGTTCATAAACTAACTAAAACATTTTAAAGTTCATTTTAGGTTTAGTAACCTCTTTGCTAATTATTTTACCCCTCCCTTCTATAATCGACTCCTTCTATTAACTATTTTCCAAGGTAGGGCTATCCACTTCCCAGACAATTATTAATCACGGCACTTAATACCTTGTATTAGAACCTATACTATAATGTCTGCAAATGTATTACTGGATAAAACAGATGACTTAATGTCTTATTCCAGTATAGCGCCTCAAATATCACTATTATTGATAACCCACGTTACCAAAACCATTCACACTTGTCTTCCTATTTCCACTTAATATTTCATAACAGTTAAACTTTTCTGGGTTCCTTCCTGCACCTTGCTCAGTCTCCCCTGTCCTTTCCATGTCCTTTTCTTTTACCTAAGAGGGCACAGACAGAGTCTCCTTATCATCTTTCACCTCTATTTCTCTCTATATTTCCACAACTCCAAACACCAGGGGGTAGTACCCACTGGTGTATGGTGGAGGTTTTGTAAACCATTCCACCTTCTTCCTGTCTGACTTTTCATTGTCCTTCTTCAACAATCCTTCTCCTTTAAACATTCTCAGTATTTATTTTTCTCTTTCTTTCTTGTCCTACTGATATCCTTACTTTCAGTTGTTTATTTATTGTCTAGTTATTCTTTTATCTTCCTATAATATCCGCACTAGCTATGCTGACTTAGTTATTTTTATTGTGCTTTTCACCTATTTTAAACCAATCCTCCTCTGTTGCTTTAATATATATTCCTGTCCTTCCTGGACTATATCTTCCTAGTGGTCTGTTAAGTCGAGGATTGCTCGACCATACTGTTTCCTCCTACTGTTTATCCACATTACTAAAATGCCTCTTGGTGGTGCTACTATAAACCATACTGCCGTACTGTCCTTTATGTGTCTATTACCGTTATTTATTCTAATAGCATAGATTTACTTCATCCTTATAATATAGCTATGTTTCTCTGTATTTTATACTCCTTGTTTAACACTTGTTTTATAATTCCTCTGTATGCAAGGATAGTTATTCAACATACTATTTTGTCAATCTCCTATCTTTACACAGTTCCATTAAAAACTTCTTAGGGATAGGGGGCAATATTTGGAAGTTTGGATGAATGAGGTACCCAAAGTAAACGGCCTGTTACTCAGGCCCAGAAGCGAGGATATGCATGTAATTAGTAGTATTGGATAGTAAACACTCCAAAGTTTCCAAAACTGTTCAAATAATGTCTGTGGGTATAACAGAACTGATATAGCAGGTAAAAACCCGAGGAGAATCCATCCGGAAAAAAATCTTTTTTGGAGGTGACGCCATTTAAAATGCCTGTCTATGGGAAAATCAATGGAATACCTCCCAGATTGCAGTTCCTAGGGCTTCCAGTAGATGTCAAGTCTTTAGAAAGAGTTTCAGGCTGGTTTTTTGAAAAATGAGCTAGAATTTGTAGTTTTTCTAGGTGGCTCCCATTTTGGCTGTAGTATTGTGGTGTGCGCCGGTGAGGACGCGCACTTCATTATTTATCTCCGGTAATGAATTTGTCTTAAATTTGATCGTTTATTTACATATTAGGGTACCAGAGGATTGATTAGAAACATTGTTTGACTTGTTTGGACAAAGTTTATTGGTAACTTTCGGGATTCATTTGTATGCATTTTGAACGAGGGAAAACAGTGGATTACTGAGTCAAGCGCGCCAACTAAGCTGACTTTTTTGGGATATGAAGGACTTTATCGAACAAAAGGACCATGTGTTATGTAGCTGGGACCCTTGTGATTGCAAACACAGGAAGATCTTCAAAGGTAAGGGATTTATTTTATTGTTATTTCTGACTTTCGTGATGCCTCTGCTTGTTTGGAAAATGTTGATAATGCTTTTGCACACGGGGCGTTGTCCTCAGATAATCGCATGGTATGCTTTCGCCGTAAAGCCTTTTTGAAATCTGACAAAGCGGCTGGATTAACAAGAAGTTAAGCTTTTAACCGATGTATAACACTTGTATTTTCATGAATGATTATTATTACTATTTATGTCATTTGAATTTGGCGCTCTGCAATTTCAGGGTTGATTAGTGATTCACATAAAAAGGAGGAGAGTCTGAAGGAAATGATAACAGTACCTCACTAATGCTGTTTTCGTAACCAAGTGGGAAGTGAGAATTTACCACATACAACTGGGGAAAACCGCCCTCCAACTAGTGGGAAAGTCATCATCCCTGAGATCCAAATTCTACCACTTGATGACCTCTGATGTCACCTACGAAGGAAAGGACTTTTATAACAGCATTTTCGGCAGTTAAATTATTTTTAATGTATTTATTTAACCTTTATTTAACTAGGCAAGTCAGTTAAGAACAAATTTGTTTTTACAATGATGGCCTACCAAAAGGTTAAAGGCCTCCTGCGGGGATGGGTGCTGGTATTAAAAATAAAAATAAATAAAATAAAATAAAAATATAGGACAAAACACACATCACGACAAAAGAAAGAACACAACTCTACAGAAAGTGAGACCTAAGACAACAACATAGCATGACAGCAACACAACATGACAACAACATGGTAAAAACACAACATGGCAGCAGTACAACATTGTAGCAGCCCAAAACAGGGTACAAACATTGGGCACAGACAACAGCACAAAGGGCAAGAAGGTAGAGACAACAATACATCACACAAAGCAGACAACTGTCAGGAAGAGTGAACATTTTTTTGTTTTACCAGGCAAGTCAGTTAAGAACACATTTTTATTTTAAATGGCAGCCTAGGAACAGTGGGTTAACTGCCTTGTTCAGTGGTAGAATGATCTTGCAACCTTCCGGTTACTAGCCTAACGCTCTAACCACTAGGCTACCTGCCACCCCATGACAATACATTATGGTAGCAACACAACATGACAACAATATTGATATTGTCCATGATTGAGTCTTTGAATGAAGAGATTGAAATAAAACTGTCCAGTTTGAGTGTTTGTTGCAGCTCGTTCCAGTCACTAGCTGCAGCGAACTGAAAAGAAGAGCGACGCAGGGATGTGTGAGTTTTGGGGACCTTTAACAGAATGTGACTGGCAGAATGGGTGTTGTATGTGGAGGATGAGGGCTGCAGTAGATATCTCAGATAGGGGGGAGTGAGGCCTAAGAGGGATTTATAAATAAGCATCAACCAGTGAGTCTTGCGACAGGTATACAGAAAGACCAGTTTACAGAAGGGTATAGAGTGTTGTGATGTGTCCTATAAGGAGCATTGGTAGCAAATCTGATGGCCGAATGGTAAAGAACATCTAGCCACTCGAGAGCACCCTTACCTGCCGATCTATAAATTACATCTCCGTAATCTAGCATGGGTAGGATGGTCATCAGAATCAGGGTTAGTTTGGCAGCTGGGGTGAACGAGGAGTGATTACGATAGAGGAAACCAAGTCTAGATTTAACTTTAGCCTGCAGATTTGATATGTACTGAGAGAAGGACAGTGTACCGTCAAGCCATACTCCCAAGTACTTGTATGAGGTGACTACCTCAAGCTCTAAACCCTCAGCGGTAGTAATAACACCTATGGGGAGAGGGTCATTCTTCTTACCAAACCACATTACCTTTGTTTTGTAGGTGTTTAGAACAAGGTTATTAAGGGCAGAGAAAGCTTGGTGGACACTAAGAAAGAGTTGTTGTTGTTACTATAGACATCAAGAAAGCCAGTCAGTTGATTATTGACAAGTTTTTCCAAAACTTTTGACAAACAGGGCAAAACTTAAATAGGACAATAACAGGATCAGCTTAATCTCCCCCTTTAAATTCAGGACAAACTATGGCTGCCTTCCAAGCATTGGGAACCTCCCCAGAGAGGAGAGACACGATTAAAAGGTCAGAGATAGGCTTGGCGATTATAGGGCAGCAACCTTAAAGAAGAAAGGGTCTAAACCATCTGACCCAGATGTTTTTTTGGGGTCAAGTTTAAGGAGCTCCTTTAGCACCTCAGACTCAGTGACCGCCTACAGGGAGAAACTTTGTAGCGGGGCAAGGGAAAAAGAGGGAGGAGCATCGGGGCTGGTCGCATTAGAAGGGGAAGGAGATGACAAATTGTTGGACAGGCAAGGAAGCATGGCTGAGTCAAATAGTAGACCTGACTTAACCTGATATGGATAGGGGGCAGTATTTTCACAGTCGGATGAAAAAAACGTACCTGATTTAAGCTGGTTACTACTCTTACCCAGAAACGAGAATATGCATATTATTAGTAGATTTGGATAGAAAACACTCTGAAGTTTCTAAAACTGTTTGAATGGTGTCTGTGAATATAACAGAACTCATATGGCAGGCAAAAACCTGAGAAAAAGTCAACCAGGAAGTGTAGGATCTGAGAAATGTAGTTGTTCTTTCTAGTCCCTTTCGAAACTACAGTATCTGTGCTGTTACATTGCACTTTCTAAGGCTTCCATTGGCTGTCTAAAGCCTTCAGAAAGTGGATTGAGCCTTCTGTCTCTGGGCAGAGTATAGGAGCTCAGTTACTGAGTGGTCTGCCTGAGGACAAAGAGATTGGATATGCGCGTTCCCGCGAGCACGCTGTTTTTTCTTTTTCTCCTTGAACGAATACACTATTGTCCGGTTGGAATATTATCGCAATTTTTCCATAAAAAATGATTTTAAATAGTGTTTGACATGCTTCTAAGTACGGTAATGGAACATTTTGACTTTTTGTGTCTCGGATTGCACTCGCGCGTTACCCTTTGGATAGTGACCTGAACGCACGAACAAAATGGAGGTATTTGGACATAACTATGGATTATTTCGAACAAAAACTAAAT
This sequence comes from Salmo trutta, assembly GCF_901001165.1. NCBI lineage: Eukaryota > Metazoa > Chordata > Actinopteri > Salmoniformes > Salmonidae > Salmo > Salmo trutta. The sequence continues at coordinate 37,342,375 of NC_042977.1, read as the reverse complement.
TTCTTGTGGAAGTAGCAGCCCTGGGAGTGCATTCTGACGAAGATCAGCAAAGGTAATACAATATTTCTAATACTAATTCTGAGTTTAGGTTGCCCCGAACTTGGCGGGTGTAAAGAATAATGAAAAATGTGCTTTCGCCAAAAAGATATTTTAAAATCTGACACAGCGATTGCATAAATGAGTTCTGTATCTATAATTCTTAAAATAATTGTTATATATTTTGTCAACGTTTGAGTATTTTTGTAAATTCACCGGAAGTTTTTGGTGGGAATACATATTCTGAACATCACGCAGCAATGTAAAAAGCTGTTTTTGGATATAAATATAAACTTGATTGAACAAAACATACATGTATTGTATAACATAATGTCCTAGGAGTGTCATCTGATGAAGATCATCAAAGGTTAGTGCTTCATTTTTGCTGTGTTTTGGGTTTTATTGACATATATGCTTGCTTGGAAAATGGCTGTGTGGTTATTTTGGTCTATGTACTCTCCTAACATAATCTAATGTTTTGCTTTCGCTGTAAAGCCTTTTTGAAATCGGACAACGTGGTTGGATTCAGGAGAGGTTTATCTTTCAAATGGTGTAAAATAGTCGTATGTTTGAGAAAATATAATTGTGGTATTTTAGTTGTTTTTGTATTTCGCACCATGCGATCCCATTGGTTGTTGGCTAGGGGTTCCGCTAGCGGAACGCCTAGATGTAAGAAGTTAATGAAGTGGTGATTAAAAAGCTCAGCCATGTGCTTCTTGTCAGTAACAACCACATCATCAACTTTAAGGGACATGGGCAGGTGTGAGGTGGAGAGTTTATTCTTCAGGTCTTTAACCGTTTTCCAGAACTCCTTGGGGTTAGACCCACAGAGAGAGAACTGCTCCTAAAAGTTACTAACTTTCAATTGATCAATTTTAGGTAATACGCTTCTAGTGTTAACGTGCAGAAAACCCAGGCTTTTACGAGAGCATAAATCAGTGAAACAGATTAGAGCACAAGTCAGAATTGGGGCTAGCAACAGGAGATGGGCCATGGTGTATATGCACATTTCCAGATATCATCAACAGTAATACAATCAAGGCAAGGAAGAGGACAGGGAGAGCTCTGCAGTGTTGATTTATGACATTTGAATGTGCATTAGATGGCAACAAGATCATGCTGTACAGCAATTTCATCAGGTAACATGAATACAAAGCCGGCGAGAGGTGGTTAGAATAGGATGGGAGGCCAAGAGTCTGTGTAACCAATAGAGAGTCAGAGTCCCGAGTGTGGGAACAAACATAGTCTGTCCCACGGTTGGGTAAACAAGAAAGTTCATATTCAACAAAGCATGAAGGAGTCATGTAAAATGTAACAACAAAAAGCAATCTATTACTGTTTCTTTTTTTACTCTATAATTTGTTTACAAGCATGATAGCTGGACTTTTAATTGTTGGTTGACGCAGCTTGTTGGCCATTAGCCAATCGGGATTTCTCAATGAGTTCAAAGCACATGAATTCATCTAAATGGTATTTACGACTTCACAACTGGTAAATTCCCACCTCCCACCTGGTTGCAAACACAGCATTACTAAATATACAGAATTCATTGAGGCAATAGTGTAAATGTGGAAAAGTAATTTAGGCACACTGAGACAAGCATTCAGGTATAGCACCTAAGTCTACCACCGCCCCAAGGCTTCTACACTGCTGTTGACATACGATGACTGTTCACGACAACTGGCAAAACTGCATTGACTAAAGGAATGGCTAAGACCCATTTTGCCCATTCAATTTCACAAGAAATGGCAGTTTGTCAATGTTCATCAATTGTCTTGTCATTCTAAGGCAGACACCGTGTCAACATCCCTTTAATCCTTAGTAACTGTTTTGACCCCAGCACAAAACACCCAATTCCGCCTATTGTAATTTGATAAATAGGAATAATTTTTTTATCAAGGTTTTTCTGTAGACATACTTTAATTACAAGTTATTCATACCACAAGAGGGCGGAGGGGGACCTGTATCAATTATTTTGACCAGTAAGACAGATCATCTGCCTAGATATAGCTATCCATGTACTCACCTAAGATTGTACTTTTCTATACCACGTATCATAAGACAGTGTACAAAACCAAAATTACCTTATTTTTGTGCATATATGCATATTCCAATGCATATACAAATCTTCCAACAAAGTCGACCAAAAAGTCGGCTCTCAGGATCACTTTTAAAGTGAACTGATGTACTTGTGTACTGCCTCTTTAAATAGCAGTCGCTTTAACTACATAAATATGACAGCATTCATATTTACTTCAAAGTTCAGAAAACTAAATGATACTTTAATCGAATTATGGTAAATTAGCTTCTTAGTATTGTGTGTTGAATTTTGGAAAAAACCTGCACATTACATATTTTTTCATTATACAGTACATTAAAATGTACTCAAATTTTGCTAAAATAAGTCTCTTTCGGTCATTTTTCTTTTTCAGATAACATTAATTACATGTCTAATGATGTTTGCATAATAAATAAGTTGTTATTTTGCTATAATTGTTGCTTTTTCAAATAGTTTCTCCTTGGATCAAAGTGAACCATGTTGGTAATCGATGTATGTATGGTAGTGTACTTCAGGTGAGGCATTACTCGCCGTCACTAAACCCTCAGCAGCATCAAGGCCAGGGCCATGAGGCCCAGAGAGGAGCACATTGTGGAGGCTCCCGACGCTGGACGGCCCTGGGTCGTCGCCACCCAGTCGTTGCCAGGCTGGATGTTCCTGAAGACGTTGGTCATCAAGTCAGAGGTGGAGTTGTGGTCAATGTGCACTGTTGTGCTGAAGAGATCAATCTGAGGGGAAAAGGTTAATTAATTACTGGATCATAGACATAAGTGTGACATAAGGTTGGCCCAATGGCTTTATCCACTGGGTACAGACATCAGTTCATCATCTAGTTTCAGTTGAGCTGCCAAGTAACTTGAAATCAACTAAACTTTGAGATAACTGCTCTCCAAGTAAATACATAAATATATCACAAAAACAACTTTGAGGCATGTCATTGCATTCTGGTTAAAAGTTGAATAAAAATGAAAAATTACTGAAATATATGTACAGATTGGGGTATCTTAATTTGATCATCCTGCTGTTGCTTCTACTGTATTCAAGGTTTAAAAAAGTTTTCTAAAGTTTGTGATTTTCATTTCAGACTTGACATTCCCTAACGAAAATTGTAGCAAACCCCTATAAAAAATGTCAAAAATGTCAATCCACATAACAATTCATATTTCCTGTTGCTGCAGGATTATGAACCTGCTGTTTGAAACTGGCTCAAAATTAAGATACAGGATATGAACAGTTGAAGTCGGAAGTTTACATACACTTAGGTTGGAGTCATTAAAACTCGTTTTTCAACCACTCCACACATTTCTTGTTAACAAACTATAGTTTTGGCAAGTCGGTTAGGACATCCACTTTGTGCATGACACAAGTAATTTTTCCAACAATTGTTTACAGATTATGTCACTTATAATTCAAAGCATCACAATTCCAGTGGGTCAGAAGTTTACATAGACTAAGTTGATTGTGCCTTTAAACAGCTTGGAAAATTCCAGAAAATTATGTGATGGCTTTAGAAGCTTCTGAAAGACTAATTGACATCATTTGAGTCAATTGAAGGTGTACCTGTGGATGTATTTCAAGGCCTACCTTCAAACTCAGTGCCTCTTTGCTTGACATCATGATAAAAATCAAAAGAAATCAGCCAAGACCTCATAAGAAAAGTGTTGACCTCCACAATTCTGGTTCATCCTTGGGAGCAGCGCCTGAAGGTACCACGTTCATCTGTACAAACAATAGTACGCAAGTGTAAACACCATGGGACCACGCAGCCGTCATACTGCTCAGGAAGGAGACGCCTTCTGTCTCCTAGAGATGAACGTACTTTGTTGAAAAAAGTGCAAATCAATCCCAGAAGAACAGCAAAGGAGCTTGTGAAGATGCCGGAGGAAACCAGTACAAAAGTATCTATATCCACAGTAAAATGAGTCCTGAAAGGCCGCTCAGCAAGGAAGAAGCCACTGCTCCAAAACTGCAATAAAAAAGCCAGACTATGGTTTGCAACTGCACATGGGGACAAAAACTGTACTTTTTGGAGAAATGTCCTCTGGTCTGATGAAACAAAAATAGAGCTGTTTGGCCATAATGACCATCGTTATGTTTGGAGGAAAAAGAGGGATGCTTGCAAGCTGAAGAACACCATCCCAACCATGAAGCACGGGGGTGGCAGCATCATGTTGTGTGGGTGCTTTGCTGCAGGAGGGACTTATACACTTCACAAAATAAATGGCATCATGAGGCAGGAAAATTATGTTGATATATTGAAGCAACATCTCAAGACATCAGTCAGGAAGTTAAAGCTTGGTCACAAATGGGTCTTCCAAATGGACAATGACCCCAAGCATACTTCCAAATTTGTGGCAAAATGGCTTAAGGACAACAAAGTCAAGTTATTGGAGTGGCCATCACAAAGCCCTGACCAAAATCCCATTTTTGGGCAGAACTGAAAAAGTGTGTGCGAGCAAGGAGGTCTACAAACCTGAATCAGTTACACCAGCTCTGTCAGGAGGAACGGGCCAAAATTCACCCAACTTATTGTGGAAAGCTTGTGGAAGGCTACCTGAAACGTTTGACCCAAGTTAAAACCTCTTGGAGTTGCCCTAGGATAGGGGGCGCCACAGCGCATTTTGAAAAATTCGTGCCCATTTTAAACGGCCTACTACTCAAACTCAGAAGCTAGGATATGCATATAATTAATACTTGTGGATAGAAAACACCCTAAAGGTTCTAAAACTGTTTGAATGGTGTCTGTGAGTATAACAGAACTCATATGGCAGTCAAAACCCCGAGACCGATCGAAACAGGAAGTGGAATTCTGAATTGTGGACTCAACTTCACATCTTTGCCTATTAATCACACCGTGAGCTATGGTTCATTGAGCACTTCCACTAGATGTCCCCAGTCTTTACAAAGTGGTTTGAGCCTTCTACTGTGGAAACTGACAGAATGACACGCTGTTGAAATTGGTCACAGGAGGAGGGCCATCACCATTATGACGCCGGCGGCCCTGTCTACCCCTTCCTGTCGAAACGTTTTGAAACACAATACAATCGTCCCCCTCGAATCTTATTGGCTCTCTTGTTGAAACAGGCCCTGAAGATTTATGTTATACAACGTTTGACATGTTTGAACGAACCTAAATGGGGGAAAAATGTTTTTTTTTCCGAAATTGCTGTCCCGTGACCGACTGAGCATTTGGATTAGCCTTCAGACGCGCTAACAACAACAAGCTAATGGAACATAAAGGATGGACTTTTTCGAACGAAAATACATTTGTTGTGGACCTGGGATTCCTGGAAGTGCTTTCTGATGAAGACAACCAAAGGTAAGGGATTATTGACAATAGTATACAAGATTAGATGTGATATGCGATTGTTCCAAGATGGCGCAGAGCTGTATTTACTAGGTAATTTTCTGAGTATCGCATCCCCTTTTATCGCAAAGTGTGATTACCCAGTAAAGTTATTTTTAAATCTGGTATTACAGGTGCTTTCAAGAGATATTCATCTATAAATCTTAGAATGACAATATTACATTTTAAAAATGTTTTCGAATAGTAATTGAGTAAATTGTAGCACTGTTTCCCGGGATGCATTTGAGGGAAAATAGTTAGTCAACGTTACGTGCCGATGTAAAATGCTGTTTTTATATATAAATATGAACTTTATCGAACAAAAGAATGCATGCATTGTGTAACATGATGTCCTAGGTGTGTCATCTGATGAAGTTTGTAAAAGGTTAGTGCTGCATTTAGCTGTTTTTTGGTTATTTGTGATGCATGTGGTTGGTCGGAAAATGGCTATGTGGTTACTTTTACAATGTACTCCTCTAACATAATCTAATGTTTTGCTTTTCCTGTAAAGGCTTTTTGAAATCGGACAACGTGGTTCGATTCAGGAGAGGTGTATCTATAAAACGATATAATTAAAAAAAAATGTAAAAAAATGTAAAAAATTATTACATTTTGTTATGCTAATGGCGATAGGATTTTTCGCTGAATGTCGAGGCCGCACAGGGGTTAAACAATTCAAAGGCAATGCTACCAAATACTAATTGAGTCTATGTAAACGTCTGACCCAGTGGGAATGTGATGAAATAAATCAAAGCTGAAATAAATAATTCTCTCTACTATTATTCTGACATTTCACATTCTTAAAATAAAGTGGTGATCCTAACTGACCTAAAACAGGGAATTTTAAACTAGGATTAAATGTCAGGAATTGTGAAAAACCGAGTTTAAATGTATTTGCCTAAGGTGTATGTAAACATCCAACTTCAACTGTATGTACATGAATTATTGCAGAGTCAATTAATACATCACATATTAATTATTTTTTGTTGTACCACCCCAGTGGATAGTGCATGCTCTCCCTTCTTGTGTAATCACTTATAAGGCTCATTTTGGGTAATTTTTAGGAATCATTACTTTTATAATATTTCAAAAGCAGAATGGATCTTGCACTTAAAGATATTTGAATACAGTCCATGTTTCTTGTCGTAGCTATGTTTATTTCCTGGTAAGTAGAAATTGTATTCAGTTTATTGTGAAATTGTTGCACAAACTCACCAAATCCTGGCTGACTTTGATAGGGTCCCTGAACACGGTCCAAACCACAGCCTCGTTGCAGTTTGGAGTGGTCAGGGAGCCAAGGTAACGGTAGTATTTGGTACGGTCCACCCCTTCCAGGAGCTCATCCAATGAAATAGCATGAGTAATGTTTATATACTCATCTGGAGGAAGAGAAAGATTAAACGTATACCAAAATAATATGGTACTGAAATGGAACAAGAAAATTACAAATGTTGAATTCAAAGAGAAAAATTCAACCCAACTCCTCTTCAAACTTTATTTCGAGGAAGTAGTTCTTGATCAAATCAGAACCAGTTAAATCTCTCCTCTCACCTTTTAGTGTGATGTTGGCCAAGTATGATGTCAGAGTATTCCAGGCTGCTGGTGAACCAGTCACATTACTCGGCATGGCCTTTTGGAACAAGATTGACTTTATAAACAAAAACAGCAATAAAACACTGAAATGCCCAATCTACAGTGGAAAAATTGATGCCATTTCTAAGTAGGTTAAACCATCCACTCACCTTTATGAAGAAGCCAAGAACAGCGAGGCCCGTGCCGTCTGCAACAGCCGCGGTCGTATTACCATTGAGCGAAGACTTGGCATTTACTATGTGCAACTGAAAGGTGAAGCATAACAGATGATCTATAAAAGTTATCTGAATCGATTGGAAAATTAAAACGTTGGAATGATACATTTAAAAAAGGTAGACTACAATCTGCCATATTTACAGCTGTTCAAAATAAATATGCCCCCTGATTCTTGAGGAATAGAACGTATAAATGCCTCATGAGCTCAGTACAACAGTGGACTATTGCACCATTTATGAATTTGAGAGTGGTTACATTTCCCCATCTGTCAGCTTTATAATAAACCAAGTGGCAGGGATGCAGTTTGGACTAAGGCTTAATGAAGACCTTGTCATTGATCCATTGCAGTGTGGTGTGTGTGCATCAGTATGAGAAGTGTCACCCAATGATAAATGGGCTACATTCAGATTCTTAACCCTTCTCCCAAAGTGTACTAATACATTTCCCCTCATGAATTTAAAAGGAATGGATTAGTGCTTGGAATATGGTGGAATCTCCCTCCAGCCATGCTTGCACAAATCCAAGAAGTGGGAGTGTGGAAGGGAGGGGGCATAATTCTGGAGAAGGTTAGAGAATCAGAACGCAGCAATGTTGTGTTGAACCTTTCCATACCTCCATGGGGTAGCGTGTTCCATCCACTGTGTGCTCCGTCCCAGGGACTGAGGTACCATTCCCCCAGTGGAGGTGAAACTGCAGGCTGTCATAGGCCTCTGACAGGGCCCCACCTGTAACCTGGACACCACTCGTGAGCGTCACTTTGACTGAAAGAAAGAGAGGAGGAACAATAGGAGAGGAATTGGTTACATTTCGAGAATTAAGGTTCCTGGTTTAGTACATACATTTTCCTCAAGTGGGACTTTGTGTGTATGGATTGAGAAAGCAAGGGATCCATCCATTCTCCTCACCAGTTTTGCCAGTGTTCTTGATCTTGTTCATTGTGGAGTTGTCTCCGTATTTGGTGAAGGTGAAGGCAGTCAGGGTTTCATCGCCCACTGCCGATGCAGAGACGATGTTGATGGGAGACTGACGGGATCCGTTGCAATGTTCAGTGACAATGGTTGACCAAGTGGTGTCATCTTAACATGGAATCAATCATACCATGGTGTCAATGTACCGTCGATTTATAAGGGTCATATAATATGCTAATACATAAATTCTATAGTCTATTATTCACTGCCATCGCAATCACTTCAATTTGTGAGTACAAATTACACTGTAACCAGGGGGTAAAACCAATACTTACCACAACTAGGATCATGGTAACACCACGCTGTTAAAATTGAAGAAGGGAAAAAGTTATGCAGTCACAACATTGATAGAAGAGTCACAGTCCAACAAAATAATAGAATAATCACTTACAACCGCCTGCAGCACTGTATGTAGTGGGGACAAAGAGTGTCGCAATGATAACCACAAGTCCATTCATCTGAAAGCGAGATAAAGGAAATTATGAATGGAGAGACCACTAAGCACCGACCGACGTTGGAAGTCCATGGATGTTGAAAAGTGGTTGAAATTTGGTCAGTCCGCCCTGGCCTTGATTTCAACATCCCACAAATGTAGATTTTTAGTTGACGATCTTATCTAGAGCAACTTAGTCAGGGAATTCAACTAAGGTAGATAAACAACCACATTTCATTGTCACGCCCTGACCATAGAGAGCCCTTGGTTCTCTATGGTGTTTAGGTCAGGGCGTGACTAGGGGGTGTTCTAGTCATTGTATTTCTATGTTGGTGCTCTTGGTATGGTTCCCAAGAGGCAGCTGATGTTCGTTGTCTCTAATTGGGGATCATACTTAAGTTCTCCATTGTTTCCACCTGCTTTGTGGGATATTGTTTTGCGTATGTGCATGTAGCACCACTACTTTCACGTTTAGTTGTTGGTTTGTTGTTTTGTAGAAGTTTCACTGTTTATTAAAAGATGTGGAACTCGAATCACGCTGCGCCTTCGTCCGCTCTGTACGACGATCGTGACATTCATAGTCATAGCGAGTAGGGGTGTTAACCCGATGTTCTGGCTACAGATGTAGGATCTTAATTTGACACAGTTTGCGACAGCAGGAAAATAATCCTGCAGCAACAGGAAATGCGAATTATAATGTGGATTATTGTGTTATTTATCGTTTTTTTCATCATCATCATAATCTGTAAATTATCAACCTGGCCCCGTTTCTATCATTGCCACGTAATTATCCCCCTCATTCCTAATTGGCATATATCACTCCTCACTTCTCCACCTGATAGCTGATATGTGTTGAGCGTTCTGACACAAGTGGTTGCCTGCATCATCCATGTGGGTACTACAAATTGGTGGTGGATGAGGTTAGCTCTTTGAGCATCCGGAAAGGCGCTATATAAATGCAATTCGTTAAAATGATTTTGTTATTACAGCAAGTAAAACGTTTCTATAACCTTTTACTGAGAATGTTGTTGTAGTTGAAATGTTGGGTTGGTTCTGATGCTTTTGAAAAAAGCTAACATAAGTGCAAGTGACAGTTGGGAGCAATTAAAAATATTCCATAGTGCAATCTTATTTTTTTATATATTTTTACATGACTGGAGATCCTAACCTCACACTCTATACAATTCATTCCTTGGTAAATTACTAGGCAGCCTGAAAACAAACAAATAATGTATTAGCCCAGCAAAATAAATGAGATGTGCACCACTTAAAACATGTTGGGCTCTATTTTCGGCTCGCGGTAAGGAGGCGCAAGTGTCAAATGGACATTATAGTTTGCAATTTCGTTAAGTAAAAACTTGCACACTGGCATTTTCCAGCCTGAACGCCAGGTTCGGAAATTTAGCTGTCTAACATCAGCTCACTTGCTCTGAGGGAGAGGGGTGGCAATATTTGAGGTGTGTCCTTAAAAACTGACGCAAAGGTGCCATTTTCATGCAGCGCTAATGGGAAGTTAAGACCCACAAAAAGCCGGTCTTAACCGTACCGCAGTTCATAATACCGAGGTAAAGACAGATTCACGTTGTATATTCAACTTATATTTGCCTGTAGTTTTCCTTACATCCACAAACAGCAGTTAGGGACCGTCAACATAGTGACAAATCAAAATTTTCACATTTCAATAGCTCTTAAATCATTACTCCTAAAACGTTCAAAAACTGGTTCTAGCTAAGCCGATGGCATAGACACACATTGCACACACTTTTTTTGTCGGTTTACATCTCAAACTATTTTAAATTATTTATTTAAATTTGTGAGATTCAATAGCACCTTGGTCATGTGACCCACACAGGGAAGTCAGGAACCAATACACGCAGTCAGTCAGGAAAGCAAAGGCTAGCTTTTACAAACAGAAATTTGCATCCTGCAGCTCTAACTCCAAAAAGTTGTGTGACACTGTAAAGTCCATGGAGAATAAGAGCACCTCCTCCCAGCTGCCCACTGCACTGAGGCTAGGTAACACTGTCACCACCGATAAATCCACGATAATCGAGAATTTCAATAAGCATTTCTCTACGGCTGGCCATGCTTTCCTCCTGGCTACCCCAACCCCAGAAAACAGCCCCGCACCCCCCGTTTCTCTTTCACCCAAATCTAGATAGCAGATGTTCTGAAAGAGCTGCAAAACCTGGACCTGTACAAATCAGCTGGGCTAGACATCCTGGACCCTCTTTCTAAAATTATCCGCCGCCATTGTTGCAACCCCTATTACCAGTCTGTTCAACCTCTCTTTCGTATCGTTCGAGATCCCTAAAGATTGGATAGCTGCCGCGGTCATCCCCCTCTTCAAAGGGGGTGACAATCTAGACCCAAACTGTTATAGTTCACCAACTACTTCTCAGATAGAGTTCAGTGTGTCAAATTGGAGGGCCTGTTGTCCGGACCTCTGGCAGTCTCTATGGGGGTACCACAGGGTTCAATTCTTGGGCCGATTCTTTTCTTTGTATATATCAACGATGTTGCTCTTGCTGCGGGTGATTCCCTGATCCACCTCTACGCAGGCGATACCATTCTGTATACATCTGACCCTTCTTTGGACACTGTTAACTAACCTCCAAACGAGCTTCAATGCCATACAACACTCCTTCCGTGGCCTCCAACTGCTCTTAAAAGCTAGTAAAACCAAATGCATGCTTTTCAACCGTTCGCTTTCCGCACCCGCCCGCCTGACTAGCATCACTACTCTGGACTGTTCTGACTTAGAATATGTGGGCAACTACAAATGCCTAGGTGTCTGGCTAGACTGTAAACTCTCCTTCCAGACTCATATTAAACATCTCCAATCCAAAATTAAATGTAGAATTGGCTTCCTATTTCGCAACAAAGCCTCCTTCACTCACACCGCCAAACATACCCTCGTAAAACTGACTATACTACCGATCCTCTACTTCGGCGATGTCATTTACAAAATAGCTTCCAATACTCTACTCAGCAAACTGGATGCAGTCTATCACAGTGCCATCCATTTTGTCACCAAAGCCCCTTATTCCACCCACCACTGCAACCTGTATGCTCTAGTTGGCTGGCCCTCGCTACATATTCGTCGCCAGACCGACTGGCTCCAGGTCATCTATAAGTCTACGCTAAGTAAAGCTTCGCCTTATCTCAGCTCAATGGTCACGATAACAATACCCACCCGTAGCACGCGCTCCAGCAGGTACATCTCACTGGGCATCCCTAAAGCCAACACCTCCTTTGGCCACCTTTCCTTCCAGTTTTCTGCTGCCAATGACTGGAACGAATTGAAAAAAATATATAAAAAAATTAAATAAAAATTAGCTAATTTTTTTATTTTTTTTTTATAATAAAATCACTGAAGCTGGAGACCTAAATTTCCCTCACTAACTTTAAACATCAGCTATCTGAGCAGCTAACCGATTGCTGCAGCTGTACATAGCCCATCTGTAAATAGCCCACCCAATCTACCTACCTTTTCTGCTCTTTTGCACACCAGCGTTTCTACTTGCACATCATCATCTGCTATTTATCACTCCAGTGTTAATTTGCTAAACTGTAGTTACTTCGCTACTATGGCTTTTTTTTCCTTTTTTGTATTGTGTTATTGACTGTATGTTTGTTTATTCCATGTGTAACTCTGTTTTTTGTTGTGTCGCACTGCTTTGCTTTATCTTGGCCAGGTCGCAGTTGTAAATGATAACTTGTTCTCAACTAGCTTACCTGGTTAAATAAAGGTAAAATTAAATTAAAAGAAACACCTCAAACAAGGTTCATAATGTACACTCACTGGGCCTACACATTGGACATCCTTTTTTTGTCCATTTGCATCTCATGAGATTTTACATACATTTTTCAAATGTTCTAATTTCAAAAGCTCCTTGGTCATGTGACCTACTGGACTCAACCAACGTTCAGAATGTCCACTGACTACCCTTCTATATTGTACACCCTTTAGTTTGTCAAATTTAATCTCACGCGGTTATACATTAATTTTTTTACTTTTTACATTTCAATAGTTCCCTGTTCATGTGACCTAGAACCCTCAAACTACTTTCAGAATATCCTCTGACAAGCCTTTTACATGTTAGTCCATTTTTGTTAGTCCATTTTAATCTCACACGATTTTACATTAATTGCCTGCTCTGTTCCCCTGAAGGACAGTGTCACTCACGCACCTATTCATTTGGGCCTATAGCCAGGCCCCCATTGACCTGGTGACCTCTGACTCCAGGTCTCTAGGCCTACACTCCCTGCCTGCCTGCCTGCCCTCTCCCTGGAACTGAGAGTGTATAGCTTACTCCCTGGAACTACAGACCTCCTGGCCTACACACCTACTCTCCCTACCCGGTCGACAACCCGGTCAACACCGGTCAACATCTCACTGGGCGTCACCCACCCTCGCATCCCGGCCGGGGCTCAGCCTTCTCCATAACCTTGCCCACCAGGCGAACCGTGGCAACCAAACTTAAGCACCCCTCCCCGGACACTAAGATGTCTATATTTCCATTGTCAGGAACCACATGCACCTGGTAACCTGAAACAGGCTCTGTGCACCTGGTTACCCTGAAACAGGCTCTGTGCACCTGGTTACCCAAAACAGTCTCTGTGCACCTGGTGACCCACCACACGGGAGCCCCTTGGCAGCCTAGACTAAGTCTCTGAGTGAGGCTCCCAAGGGGCTCCCGTGTGGCGAAGCTGTCCAAGCCAATGCATCTCAGTGCAAGACCTGTCACTGCAGTACCTGGTTTGAAACCAGGCTGCATCACATCCGGCCATGAATGGAGTCCCACAGGGCTGCGCACAATTGGCCCAGCGTCATCCGGGTTTGGCCAGGGTAGGCTGTCATTGTAAATAAGAATTTGTTCTTAACTGACTTACCTAGTTAAATAAAGATTAAATTAAATAAAAAATGTCAATCCCCACTCCAACCTCCATGGCCCCTGTGTTCGGACACCCCTGCTCAGACTCTGAGTGCCCCCCATATTGAAGCAATGCAGTTAGAACAATGTGGAATACAAATATGTTCAACATATTTTTCAAATATGGGGCAGGCTATTTAAGAACTAGGCTATAACAGACTAACATTCAAATTGAAGTTGATGACAATGCAATACATAAAATACAATAAATAAACAAATGGAAGAAACCACATATTTAGCCATGGAGCATGTAATGATTGGCCAGCCAGTGACGGACCAAGCCTCGACACACCCACAACTTGTTTATTCATAAAAACCCAGACCTTTCACGCCACTGCCAGCATCTGCGCACATAAAATTAAAATAGCACACATACAGTATATCTGACACACCTCCAAACCTACTGTATAGCCCTACCACCAGCACTTAGATTTACTATTGCGTTAGTTTTGTGAAAATTGAACCCATCATATCTTAAAAGCAGGGCATATTGTGGCATCAATGCCAGAATGAACTTACCTTGAAGCCGCACCCGTCTTCACCTGTCCGTCCTGTGCGCTCAGCCTCCCATCCTTCCTCATTTTATTCAGTCGCACACCTCAACTAGGTAAACTAAACACGCCTCCTTTGATCACCGTGGGGGGGGGGTAGGTATGTTGAGGCTTCTTTCACCTGGGCCAACTTTAGAGCAGGCTCAACCCTTTAACCTGTGGTGCCACCTCTGCCAGGGGGGTTTCAAGTTCAGGGTTCAAATTGTGGGTTAAAAGTTATGTAGTAGGCCTACGGTAAAAAAAAAAAAAAAAGGCACTCAGGCAGAAGGCAGAAAGGCAGAAAGTTAGCTGAGTTTTGCATGGAAATGTGTGCAGTTCCTGTTGCAATAACAGTCATTCAAGACTAACTGGGACCTTAATTGTAGGTAGTCCTCATAGCAGCATAACCAGTCAACCTAAATAAAGTGACATGATTCAACAGTAGGCTATTTGGGACACAGTTCATCATAGTGTTTTAAACAACACAACCGCTTCAGACAAAATACATCCACAATGGCACTTTATTTGCAACCTGACAGAGACAAACTAAATAGATGAATATAGATTAAGGGAATCTCTTCACACCCCTTGACACCCTACTGGATAAAAGCATGTTTGCTCTCTTCAGAAGAACTGTCCAGCTTCAAAGGAAGCAATCCTTTCTCCTTTCCTCTCTTTTTCTATTGAGAAGAAAATAGCATGTTGTTAATTCTTCTTTCTCACTATGCCGAGAATGTTCCAAAGCCAAGATACTATCCTACTATGCAAAATAACCACAGGACAAGCACACTCTCACCAAGCTGTAAGAAACATGGTTCTCAGAACTTTATGTCCTAGCTGGGTTGTCTCTCCACCTTTTCCATTGAAGTACAACCTACACCACTCACTTATATAAACTGTGGGGAGAATTGAAATAACATATTGAAATAGAAACAAGGAAACCCAGGCAGACACCATTATATGCCAAGTGAATCAATCATCCCTGAGATTTTTATGAGAAAAATGGTTCTCGGCTGAGATTAGTAGATCCTATTGAAAATGCATGTCAGTACGTACTGCCACGTCATCTTATTATTTATGATCCATTGCAATAATCTGAGTCATTGTCAGGGCAGATAGTGTTAAACCCTCAGTACAGTGTCTCAGACTTCATTAAAAACAAGAGCATACTGTTAGCCCAGGGCACAAGGCAGATACATCAGACACCCACTTTCCATATTCCATAACTTGAATGACATTTTGGTTACGTTGTTAGTCATTCTTTTCAGATTACTAACAAGGTGTCTGCAACTAAAATGTACTACAGTATTTAATCCTTGGTTGGCAAATATAGCCCCAAGTTACGGAGTTTGCTACCAATGATGAATGTAAACTAAGCCAGAACATGACGTCAATAAAAAATGTCAATGTACTTGAGAGGTATGATTGATAAATTCATTGTAGCGTGATCAATACATTGGCCATAGTGACTGCTCATATTTCTGTGTTGTAGCTTGGCTGACAAAACTCACATAGTACACAGTGAGGGAGAGCTGATGTGTTTTTCATTTTCAAAATGTACTACAGTATTTAATCCATGGTTGGCAAATGTCCCAGGTTACAGAGTTTGTTACCAATGATGACTGTAAACTAAGCCAGAGAGTGCCAAACATTAGTACAGTTTCTCCTGACTACAAAGTCCCTCTAGTTATCATGACTGACAACTTGGGGCAAAATAAATCCAATAGATGATTATTATTATTATTATTATTATACCATACAAAATCATTACATAATCCACCACTGTATAACTTGTTTCAGGTAAAGTATACACATTTTTGTATCATAATTTTATAATACATTTTGGGGATAACCAAAAAAAAGTACAAATTAAATATGATTTTCAAAATGAAATATATATTTATTTAGGTGGAAATTGGATCATTAAACAGCAACACAAATAAATGCTAAAAATACATTTCATAAATATCCAATCTTCATAACACCTCCATCTTCCAAAATAACCTCCACTTGCAGTTCTCGCTATTTCTGTTCACCCATCCATTTCTTCCCCTCACTTTCTTCAATACCGTCATAGGTCATAGGGGTAGGTAGATACATTGTTAAAAATGATTCACATTGCATTATAAAAACACTCAATCTCATAGTCATACTCAATATTTAGTGATTAAGTCTTTCTTTAAATGAATAAGTCATTTCTTTGGAGAAAGTCAGTTATTCTACTAGCAGTTACACTCATTTAAATCTGAGACTGTTGGCTCCTATTAGCCTTTCACACGATCATGCCGACCCAAACTGCTCTGAACTGGCTCGGCTATTTCACATTCATTGCCCTTTCCAGCATGATTCCTGCAACTATGGTGGATGCGTAACCAGGCCAATGCAGCTTGGCTCAGGTCTACACAGCATGGTTCAGTAGTGAGAAAATGTACACATGTGAAGTGAAAATGAGTCCACATGCAGTGAGTCAACCAAAATAAGTCAATGTGTTTCTTCAGAATTCCTGCTTTCATTATTTAAAGGGGTAATCTCAAATTCCATCAATAACACAGCGGCCACTCCACCACTGTTTTGATAAATAGCTGAGGGATGGGGCTGAAGAAATGTAACCACTGAAATGTATAGGCAAATCTATTGATGCAAGGACTGACCATCCATGAGATCAAAATTATAGTTTTAACCGTGTTTTGATGCTATAAAAAGCATTAGTGCTATTAGCCTTAGCCTATTAAGCTAGTTGGCATCTGTTAATCGCCAAAGTACCCAAACAAAGGAAATGGAGAGCGATGAGCAGCAGCATCAAACCACTAAGGCCGCTATCAAGCCCAACAGCGATGATTCTACCGAGCTCCAGCTAGCTCTGTGTGCAGAGCCTACCCACCCTTCCACAAATTCTGCCAGAATAACGGATCCATAGCTTCCTCCACCTCCAACTGTTCCTGATGATCTTGGAACAGAGGAGCCAGCCCAGGTTAGACTAGAATCCTACCCTAGCCACAGGTTCTGTCCAAAAATGTAATAGGAACTGGTTCATGGGAAGAGAGTGGCTGGAATACTCAGTTACTGCAGATGCTGAATTTTGTTTCCATGTCGAAAGTTCTGTGTTGTCTAATGCTAACGCAGAGAAGGCCTTCACCCAAGCTGGGTATTCTAACTGGAAGAATGCTATTGATAGTACCAAATTATTTGATGCACCACCACTAGCTCCAAGCAAACAGCGACCTTATGTAATTACAAATCTCCAGCAATACGTGGAGAAAAGTACAGTAGGCCAGCAGTACAGAGGAGAAGAGACTGAATGTAAAAGACTGTTCTTCAGCACGTTGGATGCTGTCATTGGTGAAATGTCAGAATGATTCAGTGAACACAACAGCCAACTTGGTGGAGGCCCTGTGTGCCCTTGACTCAGGCAGCCATGACTTTCTATATAGAAGTGTTTGCAGACTGAAAATGCCCACTCTGGCTCCAATGAGGACAAATGGACCCCACTTGATATCCTGCAACGATTCCATTGGCCTCTCTCCGCTATGCCGACCGTGCTTACTGCACTGAAACATGGACTGACTTTTGGGGTGTTCACAGCTACAACTACAACAAATTTTCCACTTTGACAAACGTGATCAGTTTTTATCAAAATCTTGTTTTAATGTGTAGGGTGCTGCCCATGGTGCTGATTAAACCTGCCACTTGTTGGTCAAAATAATATTTTTTATATTTACAGTGCATTCGGAAAGCATTCAGACCCTTTGCCTTTTTTCACATTTTGTTACGCTTCAGCCATATTGTAAAATGTATTAAATAAATGTTTTTCCTCATCAATCTACACACAATAACCCATAATGACAAAGTGAAAACAGGTTTTTAGAAATGTTTGCAAATGATTTACATAAGTATTCAGACCCTTTGCTATGAGACTCGAAATTGAGCTCAGGTGCATCCTGTTTCCATTGATCATCCTTGATATGTTTCTACAACTTGATTGGAGTCCACCTGTGGTACATTCAATTGGACATGATTTGGAAAGGCACACACCTGTCTAAATGAGGTCCCACAGTTGACAGTGCTTTTCAGAGCAAAAACCATGCCATGAGGTCAAAGGAATTGTCCGTAGAGCCCCGAGACAGGATTGTGTCGAGGCACAGATCTGGGGAAGGGTACCAAAAAATGGCTGCAACATTGAAGGTCCCCAAGAACACAGTGGCCATTGGAAATGTGGTTGAATCTGCGCCTGAAATTCACTGCTCGACAGAGACCTTACAGATAATTGTGTGTGTGGGGTACAGATATTGCGTAGTCATTGAAAAAATTATGTTAAATACTACTATTGCACACAGAGTGAGTCCATGCAACGTATTATGTGGCTTGTTAAAGATGCACTATGCAGAAATCGCTCCGAGATATCCTGTTTGCCAAAATTCGAATAGTTTGCCTAGTTTCAGTTTATGGGACAAAACAAGCAAGTATAGTGTAGAGAATCATTGTAACATCTAAACTGCTGTGAAATATATTTTCCATAACCAAAAATATCGTATTTTCAGCTGTTTGAAGCTGGTGTACAAAACTGAAAGTTAAAGACGCAAAAAGAAAAGTTAAGAACGAGAAGCATTGAATAGCGCACATAGAACAGATCTACTTCTTAGTAGACTTGCTTTCAATGAGAATGACAGATCTTTAACACACATTTCTATTTGAATTGTCAGATCGCCCAAAAAAGTTACATACTGCAGCTTTAAGCACATTTTTACTCCTGAACTTATTTAGGCTAGCCATAACAAAAGGTTTATTACTTCTAGACTCAAGACATTTCAGCTTTTCATTTTTTATTAATTTGTAAACATTTCTAAAAACATAATTCCACTTTGACATTATGGGGTATTATTGTGTGTAGATCAATGACACAAAATCTCAATTTAATCAATTTAATATTCAGACTAACACAACAAAATGTGTAAAAGTTCCAGGGCTATGAATACTTTCTGAAGGCACTGTAGAGTACAGTACAGATGAGGGAGAGACTCGTGACCACAAAGCCAGACAAGGAGCAGATAAAATGCAGTGATTGGCATTTGATAAATGCAGGAGATAGATGGATCACCTCAGTGTTGAAAAGCAAGGTTTATGTATAGTGGTGTATGTACTGTGTACATTTATTTTTAAAGGTTAAAATTGTATGACTTTGTGGCTGAGCCAGCTAGTGACCACTGCAGAGCTGCATCCAGAACAAGATTCATGACGAAAAACACTAACCTGAGAACGAGACAGGGAGAGACATTTATGTGGAAGAGAAGACACAGGGATCAAGTACACTGCAGTTAGTTGTGTAAGATGCCACCACCCATTGGTTTTTCAAATTGCCTGACGCACACACCTCAACCATACGAAACAGAACACATGCACAGACACCTGTACGAGCCATGAATCTCTATTGCGCGCGTGTTCCACTGAGGAGTATGCAGGCGGATTGCAGTACAGATGAGGGCAGATGAGGGAGAGACTCATGACCACGAAGCCAGATAACTCGCAGGAGATCAAGGAGCAGATAAAATACTTATGTCAGTGATTGGCATGTAGATAAATGGGTCACCTCAGATGAATAATCATAGCTGACTTGTGCTGAAAAACTAAGGTGTACAGAATGTATGTACAGTGACACGGCACTGAATTTATAATTTGGCATTTTTCCTATTTTTTTGCATTACAGCCTGTAATTTAAATGGATTTTTATTTGGATTTCATGTAATGGACATACACGTGATAGTCCAAATTGGTGAAGTGAAAAAAATTACTTTATTTAACTTTAATAACTACATTTTTTTACCTGAAAAGTGGTGCATGCATATGTATTCAGCCCCTTTGCTAAGAAGCCCCTAAATAAGATCTCGTGCAACCAATTACCTTCAGAAGTCATATAATTAGTTAAATAAATGTCACCTGTGTGCAATCTAAGTATCGCATGATCTGTCACATGATCTCAGTATACAGTTCAAAATGTTTGCATACACTTAGGTTGGAGTCATTAAAACAAATTTTCAACCACTCCACAAATGTCTTGTTGATAAGCAATATTTTTGGCATGTCGGTTAGGACATCTACTTTGTGCATGACACAAGTAATTTTTTCAACAATTGCTTACAAAACAGATTATTTCACATATAATTCACTGTATCACAATTCCAGTGGGTCAGAAGTTTACATACACTAAGTTGACTGTGCCTTTAAACAGCTTGGAAAATTCCAGAAAATGATGTCATGGCTTTAGAAGCTTCTGATAGGCTAATTGACATAATTTGAGTCAATTTGAGTCAATTTGCTTGACATCATGGGAAAATCAAAAGAAATCAGCCAAGACCTCAGAAAAAATAATTGTAGACCTCCACAAGTCTGGTTCTGTAACGTGGGTCATCTAAAGGGGATCAAGGCGCAGCGTGTAGAGTGCTCATATTTACTTTTAATGAATATACTTAAACAAAATGACCGACAACAGTTCCATCAGGTGACATACACTAAACAGAAAACAACTACCTACAAAACCCAGGAAGAAAAACCCCTACTTAAATATGATCTCCAATCAGAGGCAACGAGGATCAGCTGCCTCCAATTGGAGATCAACCCAAACAACCCCAACATAGAAAAACTAGAACTTAAACATAGAAATAGAAAACCTAGAACAACTCAAAACACCCCTGTCACACCCTGACCTACTCTACTATAGAAAATGACATCTTACAAGGGTCAGGACGTGACAGGTTCATCCTTGGGAGCAATTTCCAAATGCCTGAAGGTGCCACATTCATCTGTACAAACAATAGTACACAAGTATAAACACCATGGGACCACGCAGCCGTCATACCGCTCAGGAAGGAGACGCGTTCTGTCTCCTAGAGATGAACGTACTTTGGTGCGAAAAGTGCAAATCAACCCCAGAACAGCAGCAAAGGACCTTGTGAAGATGCTGGAGGAAACTGGTACAAAAGTATCTATATTCACAGTAATACGAGTCCCATATCAAAATAACCTGAAAGGTCGCTCAGCAAGGAAGAAGCCTCTGCTCCAAAACCACCATAAAAGAGCCAGACTACGGTTTGCAACTGCAAATGGGGACAAAGATCGTACTTTTTGGAGAAATGTCCTCTGGTCTGATGAAACAAAAATAGAACTGTTTGGTCATAATGGCCATCATTATGTTTGGAGGAAAAAAGGGGAGGCTTGCAAGCCGAAGAACACCATCCCAACCGTGAAGCACAGGGGTGGCAGCATCATGTTGTGGGGGTGCTTTGCTGCAGGAGGGACTGGTGCACTTCACAAAATAGATGTCATCATGAGGAAGGAAAATTACGTTGATATACTGAAGCAACATCTCAAGAGATCAGTCATGAAGTTAAAACTTGGTCGCAAATGGGTCTTCCAAATGGACAATGACCCCAAGCATACTTCCAAAGTTGTGGCAAAATGGATTAAGGACAACAAAGTCAAGGTATTGGAGTGGCCATCACAAAGCCCTGACCTCAATACTAAAGAAAATTTGTGGTCAGATCTGAAAAAGCGCGTGCAAGCAAGGAGGCCTACAAACCTGACTCAGTTACACCAGCTCTGTCAGGAGAAATAGGCCAAAATTCACCCAACTTATTGTGGGAAGCTTGTGGAAGGCTACACGAAACGTTTGACCCAGGTTAAACAATTTAAAGAAAATGTTACCAAATACTAATTGAGTGTATGTAAACTTCTGACCCACTGGGAATGTGCTGAAAGATATAAAAGCTGAAATAAATCATTGTCTCTGCTATTATTCTGACATTTCACATTCTTAAAATAAAGTAGTGATCCTAACTGACCTAAGACAGGGAATTTTTACTAGGATTAAATGTCCGGAATTGTGAAAAACTGAGTTTAAATGTATTTGGCTAAGGTGTATGTAAACTTCCGACTTCAACTGTGTATACACCTGTTCTGAAAGGCTCCAGAGTCTGCAACACCACTAAGCAAGGGGCACCACCAAGCAAGCGGCACTATGAAGACCAAGGAGCTCTCCAAACAGGTCAGGGTCAAAGTTGTGGAGAAGTACAGATCAGGGTTGGGTTATAAAAAAGTATCCGAAACTTTGAACATACCTACAGAGCACCAATAAATCCATTATTAAAAAATGAAAAGAATATAGCACCACAGCAAACCTGCCAAGAGAGGGCTGCCCACCAAAACCCACAGACCAGGCAAGGAGGGCATTAATCAGAGAGGCAACAAAGAGACCAAAGATAACACTGAAGGAGATGCAAAGCTCCACATCAGAGATTGGATTATCTGTCCATAGGACCACTTTAAGCCGTACACTCCACAGGGCTGGGCTTTATGGAAGAGTGGCCAGAAAAAAGCCATTGCTTCAAGAAAAAAATAAGCAAACACGTTTGGTGTTCACCAAAAGGCATTTGGGAGACTCCCCAAACATATGGAAGAATGTACTCTGGTCAGATGAGACTAAAATGTAGCTTTTTGGCCATCAAGGAAAATGCTATGTCTGGCGCAAACCCAACACCTCTCATCACCACGAGAACACCATCCCCACAGTGAAGCATGGTGGTGGCAGCATCATGCTGTGGGGATGTCTTTCATCGGCAGGGACTGGGAAACTGGTCAGAATTGAAGGAATGATGGATAGCGCTAAATACAGGGAAATTCTTGCGGGAAACCTGTTTCAGTCTTCCAGAGATTTGAGACTGGGATGGAGGTTCACCTTCCAGCAGGACAATGACCCTAAGCATACTGCTAAAGCAACACTTGAGTGGTTTAAGGGTAAACATTTAAATATCTTGGAATGGCCTAGTCAAAGCCCAGACCTCAGTCCAATTGAGAATCTGTGGAATGACTTAAAGATTGCTGTACACCAGTGGAACCCATCCAACTTGAAGGAGCTGGAGCAGTTTTGCCTTGAAGAATGGGCAAAAATCCCAGTGGCTAGATGTGCCAAGCTTACAGAGACATACGCCAAGAGACTTGCAGCTGTATTTGCTGCAAAAGGTGGCTCTACAAAGTATTGACTCTGTGGGGTGAATAGTTATGCACGCTCAAGTTTTCTGTTTTTTTTGTCTTATTTCTTATTTGTTTCACACAAAAAAATATGTTGCATCTTCAAAGTGGTAGGCATGTTTTGTAAATCATATGATACAAACCCCCCAAAATCCATTTAATTCCAGGTTGTAAGGCAGCAAAATAGGAAAAATGCCAAGGGAGGTGAATACTTTCGCAAACCACTGTATCATCAGTAAATAACTAACTGTTGCACAAATGCTAAATCAAAACCCCAAGTCAAATTATTAATACTACTTTCTTCAGGCTATAAAGCAGAGCAGCTCGCTGCTGATTTTAATTGGCTCCTGAAACATGGTCCAGTGTACAGGAACCCATACAGCGGTTGAAATTTGTGACGTCCACCCCTCACAGCAGGTCATTGATGGCAATGGAATTGTTAATTCGGATGGTACTGTCTGATAGAGAAAGATAATTGACCAAAAAGACAATAAGAAATGAGTGGTAAGCGACAGATGTTGTCTAAAGCAAGGATATGACTTAAAATATGTTTACCATATCTCATTTATAATATTTTCACCCCCATTTAAAAGTTCCTTTGTGGTCAATGTTTGGGCAACTTCAAACTAGTGTCAGATTATATTTAAAAGAACAGGATATATGATTTGTTAGTATGTTGTTGACTCCACTTTTACAGTAGATTTCAAATAGAAATCACAAACATTGGATGATGACATTAATGAACAAAGATGGGTAGGCTAGAACAAAAGAATATAAGATGCCTGAGGGAGTTAGGCTGGGTTCACACATGGCAACGAAAAGACAAGGAAGCCCCCACTCCCACCTCCCACCAAGCAAAAATGCATTGAATCATTAGGATAACAATATTTCCATCCAACCATTTTTATGCGAGTAAAGTACATGTTGGATAAAAAAACTCACAACAGGTCTGATGGAAAAAGCAATTGTCGATAAACATTCCTAAATGTTGACAAAACAAAAATGGCCTACGTTCGAAACAAAAGAAGTGACCAATTGCAGTGGAAACAATTTTTTTGCGTAACTGTTGATAGAATAACTATCATGTTGCGGGTAAAATTACCACCACATGATGATATGTTGTGTCAGCACATTACATTTGAAGTTATGCAGAAGAGAAGACCGAGGGATCATGTACACTGTAGGTAGTTGTGTAAGATACCACCACCCTGATGTGCTTTTCAGAGTACCTGACGTACACATACGGAACAGCCCACAAGCACAGACACCTGCTTTGCATATTCCACTGAAGAGTATGCAGGCAGTGTAGAATAATACCCAATTGTTAAGAACAAAGGTCAATTGCTGACACACACAAAAAAAATGTTTTAGGAAGGAAGAATACTGGTCTGGGGCTGGCCACTTAGTTCCAGTGAAGGGAAATCTTAACGCAGCATTACACAATGACATTCTAGACAATTCTGTGATTGCAACTTTGTGGCAACAGTTAGGCCCTTTCCTGTTTCAGCATGACATTGTACCTGTGCACATAGCGAGGTCCATTACAGAAACGGTTTGTCAAGATTGGTGTGGCAGAACTAGACTGGCCTGCACAGTCCTGACGTCAACCCCATCGAACACCTTTGAGATTAATTGGGACGCCGACTGCAAGCCAGGCCTAATCGCCCAACATCAGTGCCCGACCTCACTTATGCTCTTGTGGCTGAATGGATCAAGTCCCCGCTGCAATGTTCCAACATCTAGTGGAAAGCCTTCCCAGAAGAGTGGAGGCTGTTATAGCAGCAAAGTGGGGACCAACTACATATTAATGCCCATGATTTTGGAATGAGATGTTCGACGAGCAGGTGTCCACATACTTTTGGTCAAGTAGTGTATCTCATAAGGCCTTATTTTGAGGCCTTATTTTGAGGCCTAGTTTTACCCTAACACAGTGGCCTGAAACGTATGGTTTACAAGCCACATCAAGTCACATTATGCTGGCTTGCAAAGTGTTGTGTAATTCCTATTGGAATCCAGCCAATTAGGATATTTCAGTTGGAATTTTCATTCACCCGCAACCTGCATTCAGAATGACTGTCAGGGTTATTAACATTGATAATGGAGACCATTTTAACCTTTGCTGCAGTGGGCTAAATCAGGGCCACACCGAGTGATCTTGGTAGTCTTTTTATCAAATCTACATTGAAACAAAAGTATACACCTCACACGCAGGGTTATGGGCTTAAAATAAATTAGACACCTGTAACATGTCAGATATAGAGTTGAAATGTTTTCCATGTTGAGTTTGCATCCCAAAATTACACTTTATATCAGTGTTTCCCAAGCCTGGTCCTCGAGCACCCTCAACAGTACACATTTTCATTGTAGCCCTGAAGAAACACACCTGATTCAACTAGCCCTCAATAAGTTGAATCAGCCGTGTTTGTCCAGGGCTACATTGAGAATGTGTACTGTTGGGGGTACTGGAGGACCGGGGTCCGTGCTTTATACGGTATACTTCACAGAAGACTGAAATATAACAAAACTGTTTAATTAACATAGAAACACCAGATTATTGAAATTTGTTTTCTAAACAATCTTGATTTATTATTAAATGATTACAAATATTAATAACGTTCCACCCATGAGGCCAAAGAAGAGATTTTTGGTTATTGAC
This sequence comes from Salmo trutta, assembly GCF_901001165.1. NCBI lineage: Eukaryota > Metazoa > Chordata > Actinopteri > Salmoniformes > Salmonidae > Salmo > Salmo trutta. Next base: position 37,316,583 of record NC_042977.1, on the reverse strand, counting down.
AGCAGGAAAGGGCTATGCTGGAACAACCATTTCAGTAATGGGTGCAATAAATCTAACTAACTGATTGGATTATTTTAGAAAATGTTACTTATCTTTGTGTAGCATAAGATTAATCAATCAATCAATGTACAATTAAAAACACATAATAAAAACAATCCTAATAATTCCACATGCATTGGAGCATGCTGGGAAATATAATTATGGACTTGGTTTTGATGGGACTGTTTTACTCTCCACAGAGTAAAACTGACAATCACACTCTCCTCTGGTTATTGACACCAACACTGGGGTCATTTTACACCAATGACTGTTATTTTAACACTTACAGATTTAATTTAACATCTGAATCAACACTAGAAATGTTACACTGAAAAATCAACACTATGTAATATAGACAAATGTGCTGTGGATATCACATTTGATGTATGTTTTAGCATACACTGTACGTAGAAGATGTTCAAATAAACCTAAACTTAAATTTAACATAGCATGACGTTCCCAGGTAAGAGATAGCTCGAGCTCTAACAAGTTAACAAGTTGGCAATAACCAAACTCACTTCTGTCGTTACTCTCTCTTTTCTTTGTAATTCATGAAACTTAAGACTTTTGCAATAGCTTAAATTACATCTTCATTCAGCTAAACGGATCTAAATGACCAAACTGCTCCTAAAATCACTAGCCCTTACTTCTGCTTTTCATTTTTCGAGGAATCACAATGACTAATGCAGAACTAAGTATAGAGCTGCCCAAATCCCAGAGAATTAGTGCGCTTTCAAACATGAATTCAAGACATTGGTAATTCGTTTTTCACCATTTCACATGAATGATTCTGTTATTCAACGACCACAACAACAACAAAAATGATGTCTGAAAACAGGCCGTGCCCTGAAAGCCATGACTACCTAGGGGGTGTGACTCAGTACCTACACCCTCAACCTGTTTCCTGTCATGCCAAGTGCATATGTAACACAAACAGACACAATGCCGTCTCTAAGGAAATCACTGCGACGGGTGCATCTCAATAGTGTGAGGCAAGAAGTTTCAGAATTTACTATGACTTGCAAACTTTCGCCTTTTTATCTACAAAGCCATCTTTTCGCTCAATTCCTATCTTTACCAAAGCTTCCTGGATGTAGCCTACAAGTGCAATCAAATCGAAGTTTAGTGGGCACATACACAGTTTAGCAGATGTTATAGCAGATGCAGCAAAATGCTTATGTTACTGGCTCCTAACAATGCAGTAAAATGTAAATTGAGTACACAAAGAAATTCTATAATAATCATTATAATCTGAAGTACAGAAGAATGCAGTCTGCACACTGCAAAAATACATCCTCCATATTCACTGTTTAGGTTAGCCTTTTTGCCCTATTAGATGTTAGTGTCAGCTTCCCCTAGGACAACCATACCCATTTTTGGGTAGGAATTTCCCTGAAGGTTTGGGAGGGGGGAGAGGAAGGAGGGCTGAGCAAATGTGTCACCAGCACATGATCTCATGACCTCACAGCATGCACAAACATATCTGCTGACATCATTACCAGTAGACCACATCACCCCACAATGACACCCATACACACACTTGCACATATGCACAAACCGCTCCCTATTGGACATCCCAATCTGGTCATGGTAGGAAAAACAGAAGTATGGCACTTTCTAACCACAAATGTGAGTTTCACCACTGAACTTAACCTGAAACCCTAGCCCTGGGTTCAGTTTCATTCAATGGACTGGGCCCGTGCAAATTTCGGTCCCTCTATGACTTATGGAAGAACCATCCCCCTAACCTAAATTGAACATTACTAGTAAATATTCCAACACTAGAGAAATTCATAGGCTGAATTCAACTAGCTGGTGGCATGACCATTCTTTCTTAGCCTCTCTTGGGTAGGGGGCAGTATTTTGACGTCCGGATGAAAAGTGTGCCCGTAATAAACTGCCTGCTACTCAGGCCCAGAAAGTAGGATATGCATATTATTAGTGGATGTGGATAGAAAACACTCTGAAGTTTCTAAAACTGTTTGAATGATGTCTGTGAGTATAACATAACTCATATGGCAGGCAAAAACCTGAGAAAAAATCCAACCAGGAAGTCTGGAAATCTGAGGTTTGAAGTTTTTCAAGTGATTCCCGATCCAATATACAGTGTCTGTGGGGTCATTTTGCACTTCCTAAGGCTTCCACTAGATGTCAACAGTCTTTAGAACGTTGTTTCATACTTCTTCTGTGAATGGGGAGAGAATAAGAGCACTTGGAATCAGATGACTGAGAAAATGACATGAGCTCAATAGCGCGCTCTCCCATGAGAGTTAGGTGTGTTCCGTTTCATTTCTGAAGACAAAGGAATCGTCCGGTTGGAATATTATGGAAGATTTATGATAAAAACATCCTAAAGATTGATTCTATACATCGTTTGACATGTTTCTACGAACTGTAATATAACTTTTTTGACTTTTTGTCTGAACTTACTGCGCGAGCACAGTGCAATTGGATTACTCGACTGAACACGTGAACAAAATGGAGGTATTTGGACATAAAGATGAACTTTATCGAACAAAATTAACATTTATTATGGAACTGAGATTCCTGGGAGTGCATTCCGATGAATATCATCAAAGATAAGTGAATATTTATAATGTTATTTGTGACTTCTGTTGACTCCAAAATGGCGGGTATCTGTTTTGATGTCTGAGCGCTGTACTCAGATTATAGCAAAGTTTGCTTTCGCCGTAAAGCTTTTTTGAAATCTGACAAAGAGGTTGCATTAAGGAGAAGTTTATCTATAATTCTGTGCATAACACTTGTATCTTTTATCAATGTTTATGATGAGTATTTCTGTAAATTGATGTGCTCATTCACCGGCAGTTTTGGAGGCAAAACAGTTCTGAACATTACACACCAATGTGAAATTGGGTTTTTGGATATAAATATGAACTTTATGGAGCAAAACATACATGTATTGTGTAACATGAAGTCCTATGAGTGCCATCTGATGAAGATCATCAAAGGTTAGTGATTCATTTTAGCTGTAATTCTAGTTTTTGTGACACCTCTCCTTGCTTGGAAAATGGCTGTGTGGTTTTTCTTGCCTAGGTGCTGTCCTAACATAATCTAATGCTATGCTTTCGCCGTAAAGCCTTTTTGAAATCGGACAGTGTGGTTGGATTAAAGAGAAGATTATCTTTAAAATGGTGTATAATACTTGTATGTGTGAGAAATTTGAATTATGAGACTTTTGTTGTTTGAATTTGACGCTCTGCTATTTCACTAGCTGTTGGCCAGCTGGGACGCTACCGTCCCACATACCCTAGAGAAGTTAGAGAGATTCATTCAATAAGCACACCATTGAACCGACACATCCTGAAGTTTGCAGACGACTCAGTAAGTCAGTCTCCTTCATGCTGATGGAATTAGCAATGGTCCTGCTATTGATGATTTTGTACATTGGTGCAACAGTGCTTTCTTACAAATTAATTTGACAAAAAACAAAGATAGGTGTATTGACTTCAGGCGTCAACCCCTTACCACTCAGAACGCTATCATTAAGGGCCAGGTGGTAAACACTGTAGCCAATTACAAGTATCTTGGCACCATTATTGATCAATTGAGCTTGAATGTAACACCGACATGTTGCTTAAGGGCCAGCAAAGCCCTTTGTCTCAGGAAACTAGCAACGTTCCAGGTTGACAGGACCTTGATTCTTTTATAAATCAGTCTGTCCTAACATTTTCTTTGGTCTGTTGGGATGGTAACCTTGGTACCAAAGCTAGAAATACACTTGCTAGGGTAGTGAAAGTGGGCAGTAAGATCATGGGAGTCCAGCAGAGTAGTCCGTCTGACCTGTACAACAGACAAGTGGTGAGGAAGGCAGAATACATACCGTCTGACTGTGCACACCCCCTACAACATGAGTTCCAGGTCTTACCCTCTGGCTCCCAGTTTAGATTCCACTGTTAAAAGTTGCAATATGAAGAAATCACTCCGCCATTTCCTGGTTGCAAAAATTCAAATAGTTCACCTAATTTCAGTTTGTGACAAAACAAGCAATGTGTAGAGAACCATTGTACCATCTAAACCACTGTGAAATATTTTTATTAACTAGAAATATTTATCGCTTCTTAGACTTGTTTTCAATGGAAATTACAGATCTATAACGCACCATTCTATGTGAATTTGGGAGGGTCGCCCAAAAAGTTACCAATTGCAGCCTTAAGACTAACAGGGCCAAGCACCCCTTATCAGGTATCAAGGTAAGACCCAAGTGCAGACTGTGTGAAGTAACAATGTTTATTGTAACAGGAGCAGGCAAACGACAGGTCAAGGCAGGCAGGGGTCGATAATCCAGAGTAGGGGCAAAGGTACAGGATGGCAGGCTCAGAGTCAGGACAGGCAGGGGTCAAAACCAGGAAGGCGAGAAAAGAGAGACTGGAAAAAGCAGGAGCTGAGACAAAACGCTGGTAGGCTTGAACAAACAAGATGAACTGGCAACAGACAAACAGAAAACACAGGTATAAGTACACAGGGGATAATGGGGAAGATGGGCGACACCTGGAGGGTGGGGGTGGGGGGGTGGTGACAAGCAGGGGTGCCGGTGCTGGAACTCAGAGATGAAGCCTGGGTCCAGGGTGTCCGTAGCGGAGACCCAGCACCTCTCCTCCGGCCATAACCCTCCCAGTCAACCAGGTACTGGAATCCCAAGCCCCACGGTCGAACCATCAGGAGGCGTCTCATCATGTACGCTTGCCGGCCATTGATGACACAGGGGGAAGGGATGGGCCTAGAAACAGAAGACAAGGGGCAGTCAGACATGGTTTTGACTCCAGACACAGAAAAGGTAGGAAAAATACAGAGGGTACAGGGCAACAGAGGATGAACAGCAGAGGGGCTAATGATCTTGGAGCGGGGGGAAAGGTCTCGGCTTCCGGGGGTGTAGCCACGACACTAAAATGGCGTGCCAGTGCATCAGGCTTGACCTTCTTGTATACCGGTCGGTGCTGCGGAAGCGAAGTGGCCCGGGCCTTACTGAACCCCCACGGAGGTCCTGGTAGACTGCGGAGCTAGTGGATAGGTCCGGGAAATTTCCAAGCCCCCAGGACGACATCCCGGGGCAGGCAGAGCTGAATTCAGGCAAAAAGTGTGGCAGGACGGGCTGCAGCCCACAATGGCACCAGTAGCCCTCTCAATGCAGGGATTGTGTCGCTGGAGCCAAGAGAATCCCAATACCACGGGAACCTGTGGAGATTCAACCAGCTGGAATTGGATCGTCTCGCTATGGTTCCCCGACATTCGTAGGTTGACAGGGGTGGCCTGGTGGGTGACCCCGCCTATAGCGCGCCCATCCAGCGCTCTAACACCCATGGGAATGGAGGGCTTGAGTGGGGATGCCCAGCTCGGACGCCAGGGTAAGTCCATGAGACTCACATCTGCCCCCGAGTCGATGAGTACCAGGAGAGATTTGGACTGGTCGCCCCACATCAGGGTGACATGGAGAGGGGGTGAGTAAGGAGAGAAGAACAATTATCTTTAAGACCCACCAGTGTACTCGCTCCAATGAATAAGCTAGGTCTTTTGAAGGGACAGGAAGATACAAAATGACCGGCAGTACAGCAATACAGACAACTCTGGGTCTCAAGTCTGCGTACAGTGAGGGAAAAAAGTATTTGATCCCCTGCTGATTTTGTACGTTTGCCCACTGACAAAGAAATGATCAGTCTATAATTGTAATGGTAGGTTTATTTGAACAGTGAGAGACAGAATAACAACAAAAAAATACAGAAAAACCCATGTCAAAAATTGTATACATTGATTTGCATTTTAATGAGGGAAATAAGTATTTGACCCCTCTGCAAAACATGACTTAGTACTTGGTGGCAAAACCCTTGTTGGCAATCACAGAGGTCAGACGTTTCTTGTAGTTGGCCACCAGGTTTGCACACATCTCAGGAGGGATTTTGTCCCACTCCTCTTTGCAGATCTTCTCCAAGTCATTAAGGTTTCTAGGCTGACGTTTGGCAACTCGAACCTTCAGCTCCCTCCACAGATTTTCTATGGGATTAAGGTCTGGAAACTGGCTAGGCAACTCCAGGACCTTAATGTGCTTCTTCTTGAGCCATTCCTTTGTTGCCTTGGCCGTGTGTTTTGGGTCATTGTCATGCTGGAATACCCATCCACAACCCATTTTCAATGCCCTGGCTGAGGGAAGGAGGTTCTCACCCAAGATTTGACGGTACATGGCCCCATCCATCCTCCCTTTGATGCGGTGAAGTTGTCCTGTCCCCTTAGCAGAAAAACACCCCCAAAGCATAATGTTTCCACCTCCATGTTTGACGGGGGGATGGTGTTCTTGGGGTCATAGGCAGCATTCCTCCTCCTCCAAACACGGCGAGTTGAGTTGATGCCGAAGAGCTCCATTTTGGTCTCATCTGACCACAACACTTTCACCCAGTTGTCCTCTGAATCATTCAGATGTTCATTGGCAAACTTCAGACGGGCATGTATATGTGCTTTCTTGAGCAGGGGGACCTTGCGGGCACTGAAGGATTTCAGTCCTTCACGGCATAGTGTGTTACCAATTGTTCTCTTGGTGACTATGGTCCCAGCTGCCTTGAGATCATTGACAAGATCCTCCCGTGTAGTTCTGGGTTGATTCCTCACCGTTCTCATGATCATTGCAACTCTATGAGGTGAGATCTTGCATGGAGCCCCAGGCCGAGGGAGATTGACAGTTCTCTTGTGTTTCTTCCATTTGCGAATAATCGCACCAACTGTTGTCACCTTCTCACCAAGCTGCTTGGCGATGGTCTTGTAGCCCATTCCAGCCTTGTGTAGGTCTACAATCTTGTCCCTGACGTCCTTGGAGTGCTCTTTGGTCTTGGCCATGGTGGAGAGTTTGGAATCTGATTGATTGATTGCTTCTGTGGACAGGTGTCTTTTATACAGGTAACAAGCTGAGATTAGGAGCACTCCCTTTAAGAATGTGCTCCTAATCTCAGCTCATTACCTGTATAAAAGACACCTGGGAGACAGAAATCTTCCTGATTGAGAGGGGGTCAAATACTTATTTCCCTCATTAAAATGCAAATCAATTTATTACATTTTTGACATGCGTTTTTCAGGATTTTTTTGTTGTTATTCTGTCTCTCACTGTTCAAATAAACCTACCATTAAAATTATAGACTGGTCATTTCTTTGTCAATGGGCAAACGTACAAAATCAGCAAGGGATCAAATACTTTTTTCCCTCACTGTACTTCTACCACAGTCACTACTACTTCTGGGCTACAGTCACTAAAGACTACTATCTCACTACTATTTATAATACAGTCACTACTATAATAGCCTTCATTTTTCAACACTAGTCTCTAAAAATGGAAACTTCTTCCACCAGCACAAAAGTCAAACATTTTCTTCATGGAAAATTACACTACTTTGACCAGTTTCTCAACAGGCGTCAGGTTAGACAAAAGCGTATGACGTTATAACGCATGATATCTTTCTCTGCTACTCAAATCTGGATCAGAACATAAATATATTCTCCCAATCAAACGATACAGCTGTTTTAGTAACCGCATCAACAATGTTTCTTCAAGTTTTTGAAACTACCGGTTTGACCAGGTGTGAACTTTTTCAGGAAGTCGGTAAAAGTCAGGAAGAGCCTTGTTATACAATTATTTTATTTTAATGACAAATCAGTGCCTTTGGTTCACACAAATTAGCACATTTTCATAGACACCCCACAGAAAATTTATGAGAGTACTAGGGACATCTGTCCAGCAGAGGACAGTTTTCCTTTGAGCTACGGGTCACGAACAGTCATGTGACTTTGTCGGTAACCTCGTCCCCAGGTGGAAGTGTCTGGGAATGAGAACTTTGTTGGTGACAATTCCCTGGTTACTATAGCAAAATGTGGTCAAGCTGGTATCTAACTGCACATCAGTGATCATTGGTAGACAACCATTTTCAGGTTTTGTCATAGATTGTCAAGCAAATTTAAGTCAAAACTGTAAATCGGCCACTCAGGAACATTCACTGTATTCTTGGTAAGCAACTCTAGTGTAGATTTTGCCTTGTGTTTTAGGTTATTGTCCTGCTGAAAGGTGAATTCATGTCCCGGTGTCTAGTGGAAAGCAGACTGAACTAGGTTTTCCTCTAGGATTTTGCCTGTGCTTAGCTCCATTATGTAAATATTTTTACCTGAAAATATCCCCAGTCCTGAACGATTACAAGCATACCCATAACATGATGCAGCCACCAATATGTTTCAAAATATGGAGAGTGGTACTAAGTAATGTATTGTATTGAATGTGTCCCAAACATAACACTTTGTATTCAAGACAAAAACTGAATTGCTTTGCCACATTTTTTGCAGTATTACTTAAGTGCCATGTTGCAAACAGGACGCATGTTTTGGAATATTTTTGTTTTTTATTAGTTTCCTTCTTTTCACTATGTCAATAAGGTTAGTATTGTGGAATAACTATAATGGTGAACCATCTTCAGTTTTCTATCACAGCCATTGAAATCTGTAACTGTTTTAAAGTCACCTCTGAGTTAGGAAGGACGCCTGTTTCTTTGTACTGACTGGGTGTATTGATACACCATCAAAAGTGTAATCAATAACTTCACCATGCTCAAAAGGATATTCAATGTCTGCTTTTTATTTTGACCCATCTACCAATAGGTGCCCTTCTTTGCGAGGCATTGGAAAACCTTCCTGGTCTTTGTGGTTGAATCTGTGTTTGAAATTCACTGGTCGACTGAGGGGCCTTATGGATAATTGTATGTGTGGGGTACAGAGATGAGGTAGTCATAATAAGATCATGTTAAACACTATTACTTCACATAGAGTGAGTCCATGCAACCATGGTAATTCTCGTGTATTTTGATGACTTTGAGTAAAGTTACTTTTATTTACTCATCTCTGCTGTCCTGCGCCTGACTCCTCTGCACCAGCTACACATAGACCCTTACAGAATCACTCACCTGAATGGAGTCAGCAGGAGCAGACGCCCTCCCAGTTGCAGTGGAGGAGTGCATTCAGCAGCACGCAACCATGTTACAACGTCTGGGCACAGCCATGGATCGCGTGCTGCAGACGATGGATCGTTGGGAGAGAGGAGGAGGTTTGCCAGCGCCTCCACCAGCCCCACTACAACAGGTCCCACTGTCCGCCCCTCTTCCACCTGGTCCAAGCAGGATTCGACTCGCGCTCCCGAGGGAGATTATGATGGGACGGCTGCCGGATGCCAGGGGTTTCTACTACAGCTGGAGCTCTACCTGGCGACCGTCCACCCGGCTCCTTCGGGGAGTGAGAGTGTGTCCACCCTCGTCTCCTGCCTCTCAGGCAAAGCCCTGGAGTGGGCCAATGCCGTAAGGAGTGAGGGAGACGCGGCATTGGACCATTACGCAGAGTTCACCCGCCGCTTTTGGGCAGTGTTCGACCACCCGCCCGAGGATCGAGCGGCGGGTGAACGTCTGTTCCACCTGAGGCAGGGGACGAGGCATCTGTGGCCGCAGAGGGCACACTGCTGGTTGGTGCTGGGGGGGTTCCTCAGGGAGTCGAGGCAGCAGGCAGGGCACTATCGTGTCACCCCAGGTGAGTCGGCACCAGGCTCACCCAGAGCCCCCTGTTGCTCACATGTATGTGTTTATTTCATTTCCTGAGTTTTCCCCCCATTTCCAGCATAAGGCGCTAGTAGATTCAGGCGCAGCTGGAAATTTTATTGACCGTTCATTTGCTCATAGTTTAGGGATTCCCCTTGTTCCTGTGGATAAGCCCTTCCCTGTGCACACCCTAGATAGTCAACCATTAGGGTCAGGGCTGATTAGGGAGGCCACCGCTCCACTTGACATGGTTACGCAGGAGGGTCACAAGGAGAAAGTTAGTCTCTTCCTTATTGATTCTCCTGCGTTTCCCGTGGTGCTGGGCCTACCCTGGTTGGCCTGTCATAACCCCACTATTTTGTGGCAACAGAGGGCTCTCAAGGGGTGGTCACGAGAGTGCTCAGGGAGGTGTGTGGGGGTTTCCATCAGTGCGACTACGGTGGAAAGTCCAGACCAGGTTTCCACCATGCGCATCCCATCAGAATATGCCGATTAGGCTCTCGCCTTCTGTAAGAAGAGGGCGACTAAATTACCACCTCATCAACGGGGGGATTGTGCGATAAATCTCCTGGTAGACACAGCACTTCGCAGAAGTCACGTGTATCCTCTGTCACAGGAGGAGACAGCGGCTATGGAAACATATGTCTCTGAATCCCTGGGGCAGGGATACATTCGGCCCTCCACTTCACCTGCCCCCTCAAGTTTATTTTTTGTGAAGAAGAAGGATTGGGGTCTGCGCCCATGTACTGACTATCGAGGGACCAATCAGATCACAGTGAGGTATAGCTACCCGCTGCCTCTCATCGCCAGTGCGATCGAGTCAATGCACGGGGCATGCTTCTTCACAAAATTGGATCTCAGGAGTGCTTACAACCTGGCGCATATCCGGGAGTGGGACGAGTGGAAGACCGCATTTAGTATCACCTCAGGGCACTATGAGTACCTCGTCATGCCGTACGGGTTGATGAATGTTCCATCAGTCTTCCAGGCCTTTGTTGACGAGATTTTCCGGGTCCTGCATTGGCAGGGTGTAGTGGGGTATATCGACGACATTCTGATATACTCCGCTACACGCGCCGAGCATGTGTCCCTGGTGCGCAGGGTGCTTGGACGCCACATTGGAGCATGACCTGTACGTCAAGGCTGAGAAATGTCTGTTCTCCCAACAGTCCGTCTCCTTCCTAGGGTACCAAATTTCCACTTCAGGGGTAGAGATGGAGAGTGACTGCATTTCAGCCGTGCGTAATTGGCCGACTCCCACCACGGTAAAGGAAGTGCAGGGGTTTGTAGGTGTTACGGATACAAGTGTGTATCCTGTGTTTCTTTTCTCTCCTTCTCCTCCTCACAGGTGACAATCATCACTCCCCAATCAGTCATCAACCAGTCCCCAATCAGAAGACACCTGCTCCCCTTTCCTCACCCAATCACAGCCCCTTTCCCTTGGTTTAAAAACCCAGTCAGTTGTTTTCTCCCCAGCTCATTATCTCGCAGCTCATTATCACTCTGAGCTCATTCTCACTCTGAGATCAATCTTTGTATTCATTCTCTCAATCTCTCTCTCTGTGTCCCTCTCTTTCTGTATTGATCTCTCTTTTGTTTTTACAACTACATGTCACATTTGTCCGGTAATCCTGTGAGTATTGTTTTGTTGTTTGACTGTTTGTTTGTTTGGTGGGAAAAGGGGGTGCCAAGACAAGTCGCCCATGGGCATACATTACCCGTAGGAATACTGTGTCTAAGTACCCTAGTTAGAACTGGGCGGACCACCCTCTGTATTTTTGGTTAGTTAGCTAACTGTTCTTGAAATAGGCTAGTCTAGTTTAGGGGTGTTTTTGATTATTGTTTCTTTGCTTGGGTCCAGCTCAGCCCCTTTTCTCACACCCCATTACCGTGTGTTTATAAATAAACCATTAGAGTTTGACGGTAGATTGTAGTTGTCTGTGGTTATTGGTTCTCACTGTTACTTGTCACGATTATAATTTGCATGATTTATGTTACGGGTCTCGTATCCATCCCCCCTAGACCGCTGGGCCAAAGGGATTCGTAACAGTAGGGTTTGCCAACTACTACCGGAAGTTTATCCGGGGTTTTAGTCAGGTAGCAGCTCCCAATACCTCACTGCTGAAGGGGGGACCGGTGCGGCTGCAGTGGTCGGCTGAGGCGGACAGGGCTTTTGGTCACCTGAAGGCTCTGTTTACCTCGGCTCCCGTGCTGGCTCATCCGGATCCCTCTTTGGTGTTCATAGTGGAGGTGGAGTATGGAGTATATCCGAGCGGCGAGGAGACTGAACCCTCGCCAGGCAAGGTGGGCCATGTTTTTTACACGTTTTGTTTTCACTCTATGCTACAGACCAGGTTCCCAGAACGCTAAGGCAGACGCACTGTCCCGGATGTATGACACAGAGGAGCGGTCCATGGATCATACTCCCATACCTCCAGCCTCTTGCCTGTTGGCACCGGTGGTGTGGGAGCTGGACGCGGACATCAAGCGGGCGTTATGCACAGAGCCCACCCCCCCTCAGTGTCCAGCTGGGCGCCTGTACCTTCCGTCTGCTGTCCGCGACCGGTTGATCTATTGGGCCCACACGTCACCCTCCTCTGGTCACCCTGGCATCGGTCGGACGGTGTGTTGCCTTAGTGGGAAGTACTGGTGGTCCACCTTGGCCAAGAACGTGAGGGTTTATGTTTCCTCCTGCTCAGTGTGCGCCCAGTGCAAGGCTCCCAGGCACCTGCCCAGAGGGAAGTTACAACCCCTACCCGTTCCACAGGTCGCACCTGTCGGTGGACTTCCTGACGGATCTTCCTCCCTCACAGGGCAACACCACGATTTGGGTCGTTGTGGATCGGTTTTCTAAGTCCTGCCATCTCCTCCCTTTGCCCGGTCTCTCTACGGCCCTACAGACTGCAGAGGCCCTGTTTACACACGTCTTCCGGCACTACGGGGTGCCTGAGGACATAGTTTCTGATCGGGGTCCCCAGTTCACGTCCAGGGTCTGGAGAGCGTTCAGGGAATGTCTGGGGGTCTCTGGTCAGCCTCATCTCAGGTTTTCACCCCGAAAGTAACGGGCAGGTGGAGAGAATAAACCAGGATGTGGGTAGGTTTCTGCGGTCAAATTGCCAGGACCGGCCGGGGGAGTGGGCGGCATTCATCCCCTGGGCAGAGATGGCCCAAAACTCACTCTGCCACTCCTTCACTAACCTCTCTCCTTTCCAGTGCGTACCGGGGTATCAGCCAGTTCTGGCACCGTAGCATCAGAACCAGATTGAAGCTCCTGCGGTGGATGAATGGTTTAAGCATTCGGAGGAGACCTGGGACGCCGCCCATGTGCACTTGCAACGGGCCGGGAGGCAGCAGAAGGTGAGCGCCGACCGTCACCGCAGTGAGGCCCCGGTGTTCGCACCGGGGATCGGGTCTGGCTCTAGACCCGGAACCTGCCCCTCTGCCAGCCCTGCCGGAAGCTGGGTCCGTAGTTTGTGGGGCCATTCAAAGTCCTGAGGAGACTGAACGAGGCATGCTATAGGTTACAGCTCCCCCAGATTACCGTATTAATCCCTCGTTCCATGTGTCTCTCCTCAGGCCGGTGGTGGCTGGTCCACTCCAGGAAGCTGAGGTGTGGGAGGTCCCTCTGCCCCCTCTGGACATTGAGGGGGCCCCGGCGTATGCTGTTCGAGCCATCCCTGACTTGAGGCGTCGGGCGAAGAGCCTTCAGTACCTTGTGGAGTGGGAGGGGTACGGTCCGGAGGAGAGATGCTGGGTGCCAGTGGAGGACGTCTTGGACCCTTCGTTGCTGCGGGATTTCCACCGTCTCTATCTGGATCGCCCTGCGCCTCGTCCTCCGGGTCGTCCCCGAAGGTCGGTGTCGGCGCGTTGCTGGAGCCGCGCGTCAAGGGGGGGGTACTGTCATGACTTCCGCCGAAGTCGGTCCCTCTCAACTGGCCTACCTGGTCAAATAAAGGTGAAAAAAAGAAATACACATTTTGTGACTTGTTCAGTAAATGTACACTCCTGAACTTATTTAGGCTTGCCATAAAAGGGTTTGAATACTTATTTACTCAAGACATTTCAGCTTTTCATTAAAAAAACATAATTCCACTTTGACATTATGGGGTATTGTGTGTAAGCCAGTGACATTTTAAATTCAGGCTGTAACAACAAAATGTGGGAAATGTCAAGAGATGTGAATAGTTTCTGAAGGCACTGTACTGCCACTGTTACCAAAGAAAACAATACTAAAGCACACCTTTACCAGTAAAAATAATAGTTGATATTTTTTGTTTTTAAGCAAATTCATACTTTCTAATTTTTTGGTTTCTAGAGACGCGATACAGTTCGTTCGATATTTATGAACGCGACCCAGCTGTTCATTCTATATGTTCCGTTGCCATCGTCACTGGCAACATTCTTATTCTGCAGCCAGAATAACAGCAAAGTAGCCGCATTTGCATTTGTCTAAACAGTTTTTATTGACATTTATTTGGATACATCCATAACAATGAGCTGATGAAGCTCAATTTTGACTGGCATGGTGCCTTCTCGTCAGGACACTCGTCATTATGAGGATTGCATATCAAACACTAGCCTACAAGCTAGCTAAATAGTTTTTAGCAAATTCTGACAATATGACAACCAAATTCAAAAATATCATTTTCTGAAAACAACTAGTCAAGCTAGAAATTTAAGGTGGGAGGATTTGACAGCATAGCGTCACTTGCGTTATGACTACAGTAGGGACCGAAGAAATTAAAGTTCATCACTCACAATGTTAGATGCTTCAGATGCTCCAAAAAATATGTCTCTGCTAAAACAAATCAATAGCTAACTAGCTAGCAAAAATGTTCTTCATTGGACCTGCATTTACAATGTATTAATTTATGTTTTTGTGCTTATTGATTTAGCTTTCTGTAACTTTGTAACAATTACAGTCTGCATGTGTAGCTGCATATTTCAAGGTGTACTGATATCTTTTCCAACTGTCCCGTTATCTGGTTTAATGTCCATTCTAGAATGCCCTTCTAGCCTATCAGAAACCAGTATTCAACAATGCTGTGGTATAAAAATGTTAATTACAAACAAGAAACACTTTTCTATGATAAAACAGAAATCTGCATAGGGTTTAAAAAAAGGACTTCACCAAAACAGTAGAAAATAAATACATCAATAGCTATAAATAAAATACATGCAAATACATAAAACTACATCTTAATCATGGCCTCTAAAATGGCTATAAGGCGTGCTTCTCAGGCAGTCACCTCCTTCTCCTGCCTCCTCATCTGGAACCTTCTGCAAGGGAGAGGAGCCCACAGCTGCAGTGTATTTTTGCTTAAGCCTACGGTTCTCCAACAGTTCATATAAGGAAATCAGTCAATTGAAATAAATTCATTAGGCCCTAATCTATGGATTTCACATGAATGGGCAGGAGTGCAGCCCTGGGTGGGCCTGGGAGGGCATAGGCCCACCCACTGGGGAGCTAGGCCCAGCCAATCAGAATGAGTTTTTCCCCACAAAAGGGCTTTACTACAGACAGAAATACTCCTCCGTTTCATCAGCTGTCAGGGTGGCTGGTCTCAGACGATGCCACAGGTGAAGAAGCCGGAAGTGGAGGTTTTGGGCGTGGTGTGGTCTGGTGTGGTTACATGTGGTCTGCGGTTGTGAGGCCGGTTGGACGTACTGCCAAAGTTTCTAAAATGACGTTGGAGGCGGCTTATGGTGAATTCTTTGGCAATAGCTCTGGTGGACATTCCTGCAGTCAGCATGCCAATTGCATGTTCCCTCAAAACTTTAGAGATCTGTGGCATTGTGTTGTGTGAAAAAACTGCACATTTCAGAGTGGTCTTTTATAGTCCCCAGCACAAGGTGCACCTGTGTAATGATTATGCTGTTTAATCAGCTTCTTGATATGCCACACCTGTCAGGTGGATGGATTATCTTGGCAAAGGAGGAATGCTCACTAACAGGGATGTAAACAAAATTGTTTTAGAGAAATAAGCTTTGTGTACTTATTGAACATTTCTGGGATCTTTTATTTCACAAAACCGACTGTTATTGCCAACTACTTTAAGGATTTTTTCATTGGAAATATTAGCAAATTTATGCATGACATGCCAGCAACAAACGCTGACACTTCACATCCAAGTATATCTGACCAAATTATGAAAAGCAAGCATTGTAATTTTGAATTCTGTAAAGTGAGTGTGGAAGAGGTGTAAAATGTATTGTTGTCTATCAACAATGACAAGCCACCGGGGTCTGACAACTTGGATGGAAAATGATTGAGGATAATAGAGGACGATATTGCCACTCTTATTTGCTCAATTTAAGCCTACTTGAAAGTGTGTGAACCCAGGCCTGGAGGGAAGCAAAGGTCATTCTGCTACCTAAGAATAGTAAAGCCCCCTTTACTGACTCAAATAGCCAACCAATCAGCCTGTTACCAACCCTTAGTAAACTTTTGAAAAAAATGGTGTTTGACCAGATACAATGCTATTTTACAGTAAATAAATTGACAACAGACTTTCAACATGCTTATAGGGAAGGACATTCAACAAGCACCGCATTTACACAAATGAGTGATGATTGGCTGAGAGAAATTGATGATAAAAATATTGTGAGGGCTGTTTTGTTAGACTTCAGTGCAGCTTTTGACATTATTGATCACAGTCTGCTGCTAGAAAAACGTATGTGTTATGGCCTTACACCCCCTGCTATATTGTGGATAAAGAGTTACCTGTCTAACAGAACACAGAGGCTGTTCTTTAATGTAAGCCTCTCCAACATAATCCAGGTAGAATCCCCAGGGAAGCTGTCTAGGCCGGTTACTTTTTTCAATCTTTACTAAGGGACATGCCACTAAGTTGGTCCTAAATATGTATAAAACTAAAAGCATTGCTATTGGGACAAATCATTCACTAAACCCTAAACCTTAACTAAATCTTGTAACAAATAATGTGGAAATTGAGCAAGTTGAGGCGACTAAACTGCTTGGAGTAACCCTGGATTGTAAACTGTCAGGGTCAAAACATATTGATACAACAGTGGCTAAGATGGGGAGAAGTCTGTCTATAATGAAGTGTTGCTCTGCCTCCTTAACAACACTATCAACAAGGCAGGTCCTACAGGCCCTAGTTTTGTCACATCTGGACTACTGTTCGGTCGTGTGGTCAGGAGCCACAAAGTTACAACTGGCTCAGAACAGGGCAGCACGGCTGGCCCTTGGATGAACACAGAGAGCTAATATTAATAATATGCATGTCAATTTCTCCTGGCTCAAGTGGAGGAGAGAGTGACTTCCTCACTGCTTGTATTTGTGAGAGGTATTGACATGTTGAATGCACCGAGCTGTCTGTTTGAACTACTGGCGCACAGCTCGGAAACCCATGTATACCCCACAAGACATGCCACCAGAGGTCTCTTCACAGTCCCCAAGTCCAGAACAGACAATGGCTCACAGTACTACATATAGCAATGACTAAATGGAACTCTTTTCCACATCAAGTAACTGATGCAAGCAGTAAAATAACAAAATAAACCTTATGGAACAGCGGGGACTGTGAAGCAACACAAACATAGGCGCAGACACAGGCATACATACACATGATAACATACGCACACACACAAATGGATTTTGTGTTGTAGATATGTGCTATTGGTGGAGTAGGGGCCTGAGGGCACACAGTGTGTTGTGAAACCTGTGACTGTATTATAATGTTTTTGTATAACTGCCTTCATTTTGCTGGACCCCAGTAAGAGTAGTTGCTGCCTTGGAAGCAGCTAATGGGGATCCATAACAAATACAAATAAATATGCTTTGTTTATAATTTCAAGTAGATTCAAATGCAAATCTTGACTTGACTGTTCCCCCAGAGTTGCTCCAATGGAAGGGGTGCCCCTCTCCTGTCGTGGGCACCCTCTGCCTACTGGTCCTCCTCCAGCCCAGAGAGGACTTCAAGAACATCCTGCTGTTGTCCAAACCGTTGTCATAAAATATTTTTTGTTTGTTTTTCATTTAAAACTTGTCTTCTGTACTCTATTATCACAGTTTTCATATAGTGTGGTATTCTAGTAGAAGAGCATATAAAAGTGTAGTAGTCTGAGTGTAGTTATTTCTGATGAAATGTGTGATATAACTGCCCCACAATCCTAAGTAATAAGGTTGATATAGTAGTCTATCAAAGTAATCAGAATTATTTTACAAAATTTAAGTTTGACTATATTTAACTGCTTCGCTTAAGTAAAATGTTTTAAACTACCACAGAAATACTTTAAAAAAAAAGTTAAAGCAAGTCCCACAGTTTTTCTACTTGGAAAATTACCATCTAGTTATTCTTCATATTGATGGCTACCAATCCATGACTGATGCACTAGTGTTGTATGCACTACCTTTGCATTCAGTATCATTGTGGTTCATGTGTGTATTTTTATATGTTTTTATATCTCATGTGCTCCTTGCTGCTAAACTTGAACTTGAAACTTGGTCTTAATTATGCAATCCTTACAGGAAACATCTGACTAAGCAGAAGCAGCCCCCTCCCTGACACCCCAGCCAACCTCTTCCCCACTCTAAAAGACTTAACAATTAAACACGGATCCGGATGGAACACATCCGCTTCCTCATTTTAGTGTTTAAAAGCTGAGGCTCTGGTCAGGAGAAATTAGTCATCTCCTCCCCTCTAGCCGGTTCTAGCCTTCTGAATCAGTCAAGAACACTACAGAACATCTCAATAGCAACCATGCAGCTGTGCTACGGACCAATGGCATGCCTCACTCTCTTCCTCTTGTTAACGGCCACTGGCACTGGTAAGCACAGTCTACTCCTGTAGCGAAATTTCGGGGTATAGCCCTTGCAGGACTTCAACATACAACATTGCATCTGTTCATCCAACAAATAATATATTATGCCAGGAGACCTGAAACCCTTGGCAAAATTATGGGTGTAGCCCTAATACGTATGTGTGTTATTAACTCTGTAAATACAGTATTTTCTGGAACAAAATGAGATATTACAAATATGCTGTACAGGGGAAGTTAAAAAGTTGTTCTGAACCCCATATGCTTCTTTAAATCTTCAGGAGCAGATAAGGTGCACAGCTGTTGCACAGAGGTCTCCAGGCAGAAGATCACGGTTCCTATCATCGGAGCCAGAATGCAGAAAAAGAATCCTCCCTGTGTCAAGGCTGTCATGTAAGAACCTCCCATCCCTACTAACACAGAACATGGAACGTCACATATGAAATGTATAGGCCTACTTTGACAATCTCCAGCCAAATGAATGAGTAAGGACGAGATTATGACAGTTGTCTAAATGTTGTCATCTTGGGTTCAACACAGCTTTGAGACTGAAGATGGAGAGATCTGCAGCCACTGGAAAGAGGCCTGGGTTCGACACACATTCATTCAGCTGGAGTAAGTCATCAATAGAATAACGAATGAGTGATCTATTAGTCAGTTATATTCATTCATATACATAGTGTAATACTTACTGAAGGTTAACTCAGTTATACTCTCCAGTTACATGGCTGGCTAGAGTAAGTGACCTGCACGAGGACCAGTACAAGGGCCAGAGGAGAAGACAGAATGTAAAAGACAGACATGGTTGAAGTTGAAATGCTAACGATGCTGCTATTTCTTCTAGAATGGCCAGAAGGTCACTGAATACACAGAACACCAACACCGCCTCCCAGTAGAGGACACTTCTTCTTCTCCTTGTTTATCAATCATCACCAACATCGTCACTGGCTGAACTTGAGGGACAGCATTGTTTAAACCTGTCATTTAAATGATCATCCTTTAAATTATGTTATTTATGATAATTAAGGTATAATTTAATTCATTTAAATATTGTGAGAAAAACTGGTGTATTTATTATTTATTTATTTCAAGTTGAAGGATTTATTGGTTGTTTAATGTGAGTGTAGGGGGCTATGTATGATTTGCGGTTTGATATGTGCTTTTAACATTCAATTAATTCCTGTGATGTATATGTGTATCAAACTCGTTTAAAATCAAAACGAAAGCCTATTTAAGCTCAAATGGAGAATTGAAGACATAAGATTTTATGCCACCATTTTTTTAAAACAAAATAAACAATATTTTACACTAATAGTGCACTTGAATCCCTTGTTATCCTTTCTTATAATCTCTCAGTCATTGTGGTTTCCTGTATGTTGTCAATTCACAATTTTTCATGGATGAATAGGCTTTATTCCATTCATTCATTGCTGCTGTTGTTCCACACTTTGGCTGCACCTCTTCTTATGGATTGTTGCCGCCATCTGGTGGATTCAATGTAGCATTGCAGCTTCGGCCTTCATGTTGATTGATATGTTTGACATTAGCTAGGTTTCCATCCAATTGGCGACAGATTTTCATGCGAATATTCAAAAATATAATAATCAGCACGTGGTTATTTACACACTGATTTGAAGTTGTTGTGAGACAGACTATCTAACTGAATTATTGGGGACTTCAATATGGTGGACGCCCAAAAATATGCTTTGTCCCAGACATAGCTACTGGAAGTAGTTTGGGAGTGGGGGTGCTGCGATTTTTCACGGGGGTGGATTATTTTTGGTTGATGAAATAGCCAGTGCAGCTGCCTTTTCTTCACAAGTAAGCAGAAGTGTAGTGCTGCGGGCCGAGGGACCTCACTTTTCCAATTTGAGAATACAGGGAAAATGTGTTCTGATCAATTCTAAATAAATTATATTTAATCACCACAAGAATTTCAGGAAAAACGATAGAATTACAAACCAAATAAATATGTAGGCTACAGCAGCCAGTTAGGTAAAGGGTGGTTTCTTCCCTGTCTTCTCTCTGGCGAATGATAAGAACTGCAGAGGCTCGTTGGATGCTTGACAACTTCAGAACGTTAAAACATATTTACAAAATTGCACCATGTCTGATTTGATGTTCATTAAACTCCGCCGAGCTGCTGTTGCGCAGTGGAACCCAGACCGATACGTAACCACTTGGTTACAGCGACACTGTTCTGCCGAGGACACCCAAACCAGTGTGGCCACCGCAAAGCCCAAGAACCTGACGCTTTCTGAAAGTTGCTGTAGTCCTGCTTGGGATATTTAGCTAAATTGACTATTGGTTGAGAAGCAGGGAGCGTTCTAGATTGGTAGGCTATGTCAGGGTGGAATTTGGAAATGTGAATTGGGCCAAGTTGAAGGTAAAGATGCATTTAGTTTATAGTTTATTGAGATGCATGAATACACCACACAAAAAGCTTGATTTTATGGCTGTTTTAAAACAAATGTCCTGCAATTCTATGTAGTAAACTAATGATTTATATTCACTACATGGTCAATTGACTTGATTATTAAATAAATTCTATGAATTGATAGTTCACCCCTTTTTTCTTTTATTCTGTAATAAGGTATAGTGTCACCATGTGTTGAAGCTAATCAAATCAAAGCTGTCCTTTTAGAGCCACGAATGGCGCTCCAATCGTTAAAAATAACGCTCACCAACATCTGTTGCCTATACGCCTAATAGTCCTACTCATCACTTATTATTATTACAAATAGAAGATTATCACTTCTCACAATGCTGCTCGTTTAGTAAAGTTACATCAAATGTGAATAAATGTCTTGCAAGATCACATAACGATAAATGAGTGTTTTACATAACAGAACCGAATATAATAGCATAGTATAACAGGCCTATAAAGTTACTTATACACCAAAAACATCACCTCATTTCTAATAAGATTGTATGATGGTTAGCTGAAGCCGAATAGTCAACAAAAATAACATGGCCAAAACTCTAGGCAGGATATATGCTTTGATTGAAACAAAATACAAAAAGACTAATAGTTTGTTAACATCATCTGCTCTATTTCGCCCACGAAACCGGAATTCAAGAAGATCGAAATGCATCGGCTATTCCCATCAAACTGATTGAGATCAATAAAATGCAAGTAAGATCTGTGGTATGTATGTAGCCGATGGTGTCTGTATGCTGCATCTGTTCCCCTCTGGCTTCATCCATCTGAGCAGAAGCCAAAATGCAACCTTCCTGTGCTCATTACGAACAGGGTAAATAATGGACCATGGACAGCTCCTCCGTTCACCCGAAGACTTGGTGTCGCTATTTTGATCTGCCGCTGACACGTTTTACGCTTCGAACACACCGACTGGGTTTTTGCGTTTCGATACACCAGAAGTACCTTCATTTCCAATGGAACGCTGCGTTTGCCTTGCAGCATTGCGTTGCAGAGGCAGTTGCAGTGCGTTCTGTGTGGTGCATCAAATTGTATGCGTAGACTTGACAGAAAGTAGCAAAATGTGAATGTTGAATTTTTGTTGCACACATATCCAGTAAAACAAATGTGGGATTACATAATAAAAACAGTTTGACTGGAGAATTTCATTACATTTTTTATTCATTTATTTGCCAAGTATATTATTTATTCGATGACATCCACAAATTAATTGTGATGCAGCTTTGGAGCGAAATGCATAATAGTCAAGATAGCAGAGTCGGCTCTTTCAACAACGTTGAGGAAGGTGGTCTTGATCTCGCTGTTGGGCCGGGACCAGCCCCGCCGAAAGCGCAGGTCTGTGTGGGTCCAGAGATGGTTAAAGTCCCGAAAGCAGGCAGGGGAGCTCCACCGTCTCATTCAAGAGCTTCGACTGTTTGGAGAGGAATTCCGAAGTTACTTTCGTCTGGACCGAAGCCAGTTCGATCACCTGCTTCAGATGGTTGGAGCCAGGATCATCCGGATGGATACCAACTACCGGGAGTCCATCAGCCCAGTTGAACGCCTGGCGATTTGTCTCCGGTAAGATACATTCTAGTACATTTTTAAAGCCTTTGATACCATAATTGATTGATATTTGACATTGTTTTTATGTAGAACCTAGCAAGCTAAAGGGCTCTCAAGTTAATAGTCCCTATTTGACATCAGATGTAATTTTACAGAATGTTCAGTAGGACTATAACTTTTCCCAAAGTTGGTTTAGAATCCTTTTTTAATTATGCAATGTTACCAAATTAAAAGAAAATTGTGGTGCCTTCTGCTCTGATGAAGGTAGGCTAGTCTTCTCCTGGACTCACGTTAACTAGCCACATCTAGCACAAGCTCACTACTAAACTGATCTGGCAATCCTACTATCGTGGACACTTGTCTCCAAGCAGCATTTTTGTGTGTTTATGTCCCTGTAGCTGTCAGCAGTTGTGTCAAAAAGACACGGTTTTGAGGATACTGCGAAAATGATTCTCTCCTCCATGTGTCCAACAGCATGCGACCATCTGCAAAAGATACCTGCATCAGTATTGTTGCCTAGCTGCGCAAAATGTTACGTAGCAGTGATGCAATGACGCAGTCGGTGTGTTCGAAGCTATAGCCTTCTTCTCCATTTACATTGCGTCATAGCCTACACTTGAATGAGCCTACACCAGGGGTAGTCAACTCTTACCTTATGAGGTCTGGAGCCGGCTGGTTTTCTGTTCTACCTGATCATTAATTGCACCCACCTAAATCAGTCCCCGATCAGAGAGGAACAATCAAAACAAGCACTGGCGCTGACTTGTAGGTCCAGAGTTGAGTTTGAAGGGCCTACACTGTAATTCATTCAATTGGACCTGATTATTTTACAGCACCAGCATTGCAATACAATGCATGCATGATTTTTTTCAGAGTTTACATTTTTTATGAGCTACGCTACAGATGGCTACATCGGTCCACTAATACAGGACTAGTAAAGGCCCAGCAAACTACTTGCGGTCTAAGGTACTGCATCTCAGTGCTAGAGGTGTCACTACAGACCCTGGTTCGATTCCAGGCTGAATGACAACCGGTCGTGATTGGGAGTCCCATAAGGCAGTGCACAATTGGCCCAGTGTCGTTAGGGTGTGGCCGGGGTAGGCTGTCATTGTAAATAAGAATTTGTTCTTAACTGACTTGCCTGGTTAAACGAAGGTTAAATAAATTAAATATATATATTAGCACCCCTACTTCCTGCGGCTATGTACCCTTTCACAAAAAGTGTACTTCCCTCAAATTTTGTGCACAAATTTGTTTACATCCTTGTTAGTGAGCATTTCTCCTTTGCCAAGATAATCCATCCACCTGACAGGTGTGGCATATCAACAAGCTGATTAAACAGCGTGATCATTACAAAGTTGCACAGACAATAAAAGGCCACTAAAATGTGCAGTTTTGTCACACAACACAATGCCACAGATGTCAAATGTTGAGGGAGTGTGCAATTGGCATGCTGACTGCAGGAGTGTCCACCAGTTATGTTATGAATTACAATTTGTATGCAATGTTACTAATTAGAAAAACGTACAATATGTTACGAATTGACAAAATGTACTATATGTTCCCGAATTTGCAAAACGTATGATATGTTACGAATTCTAGCTAGGTGACTAACGTTAACTAGCTGGTTAACATTAGCTAAGCTAGGAGTTAGAGGTTAAGGTTAGTGTTAAATTTAGGATTTAGGTTAAAGGGTTAAGGTTCGGGAAAGGGTTAGCTAACATGCTAAGTAGTTGCAAAGTAGCTAAAAAGTAGTAAGTTGTTTAAAAGTTGCTTATTAGCTAAAATCTAAAAGTTGTCCGTGATAATATTCAAACTCGCAACGTTTCAGTTGGTAGACATTCGCGTTATAAAAAGTAGTAAGTAGTTGAAAGTTGCTAATTAGGTAAAATGCTAAAGTTGTCCATGATAAGATTTGAACTTACATTTACATTTACATTTAAGTCATTTAGCAGACGCTCTTATCCAGAGCGACTTACAAATTGGTGCATTCACCTTATGATATCCAGTGGAACAACCCCTTTACAATAGTGCATCTAAATCTTTTAAGGGGGGGGGGGGTAGAAGGATTACTTTATCCTATCCCAGGTATTCCTTAAAGAGGTGGGGTTTCAGGTGTCTCCGGAAGGTGGTGATTGACTCCGCTGTCCTGGCGTCGTGAGGGAGCTTGTTCCACCATTGGGGTGCCAGAGCAGCGAACAGTTTTGACTGGGCTGAGCGGGAACTGTGCTTCCTCAGAGGCAGGGAGGCGAGCAGGCCAGAGGTGGATGAACGCAGTGCCCTTGTTTGGGTGTAGGGCCTGATCAGAGCCTGAAGGTACAGAGGTGCCGTTCCCCTCACAGCTCCGTAGGCAAGCACCATGGTCTTGTGGCAGATGCGAGCTTCAACTGGAAGCCAGTGGAGTGTGCGGAGGAGCGGGGTGACGTGAGAGAACTTGGGAAGGTTGAACACCAGACAGGCTGCGGCGTTCTGGATGAGTTGTAGGGGTTTAATGGCACAGGCCGGGAGCCCCAGCCAACAGCGAGATGCAGTAATCCAGACGGGAGATGACAAGTGCCTGGATTAGGACCTGCGCCGCTTCCTGTGTGAGGCAGGGTCGTACTCTGCGAATGTTGTAGAGCATGAACCTACAGGATCGGGTCACCGCCTTGGGTTGCTAGACGTTCACGTTATACACCCACGCATCCACCCTGAACAACTTAAGTAACCATCTGTCTTTATACTGCAATCTATCAACATGTCACAGTGACACCGTGAAAATGATATTGTTGTCCGACATCAAACTTGTCGTTGTTTTTATGAAAAATAAACCCTGGATGCTTCTGTGTGTCTCTCTGAATGGGAATCTGTTGGATGACTGGTATGATGTAGTTATTAACCCTGGATGCCTCTGTGTGTCACTCTGAATGGGAATCTGTTGGATGACTGGTATGATGTAGTTATTAACCCTGGATGCTTCTGTGTGTCACTCTGAATGGGAATCTGTTGGATGACTGGTATGATGTAGTTATTAACCCTGGATGCCTCTGTGTGTCACTCTGAATGGGAATCTGTTGGATGACTGGTATGATGTAGTTATTAACCCTGGATGCCTCTGTGTGTCACTCTGAATGGGAATCTGTTGGATGACTGGTATGATGTAGTTATTAACCCTGGATGCCTCTGTGTGTCACTCTGAATGGGAATCTGTTGGATGACTGGTATGATGTAGTTATTAACCCTGGATGCCTCTGTGTGTCTCTCTGAATGGGAATCTGTTGGATGACTGGTATGATGTAGTTATTAACCCTGGATGCCTCTGTGTGTCTCTCTGAATGGGAATCTGTTGGATGACTGGTATGATGTAGTTATTAACCCTGGATGCCTCTGTGTGTCACTCTGAATGGGAATCTGTTGGATGACTGGTATGATGTAGTTATTAACCCTGGATGCTTCTGTGTGTCACTCTGAATGGGAATCTGTTGGATGACTGGTAGGATGTAGTTATTAACCCTGGATGCTTCTGTGTGTCTCTCTGAATGGGAATCTGTTGGATGACTGGTATGATGTAGTTATTAACCCTGGATGCTTCTGTGTGTCACTCTGAATGGGAATCTGTTGGATGACTGGTATGATGTAGTTATTAACCCTGGATGCTTCTGTGTGTCTCTCTGAATGGGAATCTGTTGGATGACTGGTATGATGTAGTTATTAACCCTGGATGCCTCTGTGTGTCACTCTGAATGGGAATCTGTTGGATGACTGGTATGATGTAGTTATTAACCCTGGATGCCTCTGTGTGTCTCTCTGAATGGGAATCTGTTGGATGACTGGTATGATGTAGTTATTAACCCTGGATGCTTCTGTGTGTCTCTCTGAATGGGAATATGTTGGATGACTGGTATGATGTAGTTGTTGAGCGGCTTCACTGCAAGTATATTGTATGTTTCGAATATTCAATAAATAAAAATAAAGAAACTTTCTAAACAATGTTTTGGTTCGTTTCTAACGTTAAGTTAGCAGGCTAACCAGTTCAAATAATAACAATATCATAACAGACAATGTCTTAACTTTAGCTAAATAATGATGGCAGTCCACAAACAAACGTTTAAAGTGCATGCCGCCACCTAAGATTATGAACCCTGCCAAGATAGCCTACATGGAAGGCCTATTGTGTGTTGTTTTATTTGCCTGTGTTTTCTAAATAGAACCTGTGCCTGGGTGCAGAGTACAGCTGAGACTGGAACACCAGTGTGATAGATCCGAAGATGAAGTTTCAACACTGGACAGCTGATGACCTGCTCAACCTGAGATATCTGTTTGAGATTTTTGACACCAACAAAGAGCGCCTGCTGGACTTTGATGATTTGTGAGTGAATTCACATGTGACTTTTCCTGATGTAATGATGTGGCTACTCAGTGATTTTTTTTAGCTGAAGAGGCTGTAGGTGCCAGCACATACACACAAATTCCATCCACAATAATGAGGTAGTCTTATCATGAGTCGTAGACCGTCGCTGGAGACTCCGGACTGTACACACGCACTGGTGGACGAGTGCGTGGAGCCGGCACAGGTTGCACCAGACTGATGACATGCTCCTCAAAATGCAGCATAGTCCTAGCCAACATCTCTCTCTGATATCCCTCCTCAAACTGCTCCATCGACTCCCAGACGGTCTCTGGCTCTCTCCTCGGCTCGGCCGACCGCCCCTTGTGCGAGGGCTCGCGTTATAAAAAGGGGCTCTCTATGGTCCGGGTGTGACAATGAGGTGTTTTTCACATAAAGCATTTAGTACGACTCCAATTGGACAACATAATGGTAGAGTGGTGTGGGTGTGAGTTTGCGTTGGTGTGGTGGTAACCTTCTGGGGGAGTGGTGTGTGTTAGTTTGGGATATTGGTGGGTGTGAGTTTGTGCTAGTGTTTACCTTCTACAAATGGCTCTTCTGACATTGAGTTAAATGATCTCTATATCAGCAGTTGAATATGTGTATTCTGAAATGATGCATTGCCACCCATACACTGTCACCACAGAGTTGTGAAGCAGAGTTTCGAATTACACATTTTATTATGTTATACACCGTCCAATGAAATGCTTACTTGCAGGTTTCCTCTTGATAATGCAAAAACAACAATAAGAAATAATAAAAGATAACAAGAATAAAAAGGTCTTCCCACTACCACCCCACCCACACACACACCCACCCACCCACACACCCACCCACCCACACACACACACACACACACACACACACACACACACACACACACACACACACACACACACACACACACACCCACCCACCCACCCACCCACCCACCCACCCACACACACACACACACACACACACACACACACACACACACACACACACACACACACACATACACACACACACACACACACACACACACTACTCCAGTGGAGGCTGGTGGGATGAGCTATAGGAGGACGGGCTCATATTAAGATGGCGTCAGATCGGCAGTTACTTACCCCAATTCCAGCTTCTACTTCAACTTTGACTCATCTGCCCTGGGCTCTTTCTGTAATTCTGACCCAATTTTCGGGCTACCTAAGAGGAAACGCCAGCGTTACAGAGGCAAGAGAGGGGAGGCCTGGCGACATTAAGGCGAAGGGAAAACCTGCCACCTCTTCCCTCCATTCTACTGGCTAATGTACAGTCACTTGATAATAAGGTGGATTTGCTACCAACGGGACTCTCGGAACTGCAATACTCTTTGCTTTTCAGAAACATTTTCAGAAACATGGCTCTCGGACATGGGGGGGGGGGTGCCTCTTCATCACATCCAACTGGTGTGCCAATTCCAGCGTGAAAAGAAGGTCCGGGAAAGTTGTCAAAGATTCCAATCCCCCAAGCCATAGACTATTTTCTCTACTGACGCACGGCAAGAGGTACCGTGCATCAAGTCTGACACCAATAGGCTCTTGAACAGCTCCCAAAGCAATATGACTGACAAATAGCTAACAAAATAGCTACACAGACTACCCTTGAATCTTTATTGACCTTTTATTTCAATCTTTGCATTGTCTCTATGCACACTCACAGGGCCCTACACACTCACACACACACACACACACACACACACACAAACACTCACTCTGTAATTTTCTCACTCACACGTAATATGCACTTACATTTATACTGACTCTAAACACCCGCACACCCACTCACATACAAGCTGCTGCTACTCTGTTTACCCTGTTGCCTAGTCCCCTTACCCCTATACATACAGTGTCTTTGGAAAGTATTCAGACGCCTTGACTTTTTCCATATTTTGTTACGTTAAAACCTTATTTTAAAATGGATTAAATAGTTTTTTCCCTCATCAATCTACACACAATACCCCATAATGACTAAGCAAAAACAGGTTTTTAGACAGTTTTGCACATTTATAAAAATATATATTTTTTAAATATCACATTTACATAAGTATTCAAACCCTTTACTCAGTACTTTGTTGAAGCACCTTTGGCAACGATTACAGTCTCATGTCTTCTTGGGTATGACGCTACAAGCTTGGCACACCTGTATTTGGGGAGTTTCTTCCATTCTTCTCTGCAGATCCTCTCAGGCTCTGTCAGGTTGGATGGGGAGTGTCGTTGCACAGCTATTTTCAGGTCTCACCAGAGATGTTCGATCTGGTTCAAATCCGGGCTCTGGCTGAGACACTCTCGGACTTTCAGAGACTTGTCCCAAAGCCACTCCTTCGTTGTCTTGGTTGTGTGCTTAAGGTCGTTGTCTTGTTGGAAGGTGAACCTTCGCCGCAGTCTGAGGTCCTGAGCGCTCTGGAGCAGGTTATCATCAAGGATCCCTCTGTACTTTGCTCCGTTCATCTTTCCCTCGATCCTGACTAGTCTCCCAGTCTCTGCCGCTGAAAAATATCCCCACAGCATGATGCTGCCACCACCAAGCTTCACCGTAGGGATGGTGCCAGGTTTTCTCCAGATATGACGCCTGGCATTCAGGCTAAAGAGTTCAATCTTGGTTTCATCAGACCAGAGAATCTTGTTTCTGGAAAAGTTCCAAACTTCTTCCACTTAAGAATGGAGGCTACCTTTGTTCTTGGGGACCTTCAATGCTGCAGAAATATTTTGGTACCCTTCCCCAGATCTGTGCCTCAACACAATCCTGTCTCGGAGCTCTACGGACAATCCCTTCAACCTCATGGCTTGGTTTTTGCTCTGTCAACTGTTGGACCTTATATAGACAGGTGTATGCCTTTCCAAATCATGTCCAATCAATTGAATTTACCACAGGTGGACTCAAGGATGATCAATGGAAACAGGATGCACCCGAGTTTAACTTCGAGTCTCATA